>NC_090354.1:4048582-4348582 GCF_035084215.1 Heptranchias perlo
CCACGAACAGCAATGAGATAAATGTGTTTTGGTGCTTGCTCAGGGTTGAATGTTGGCCAGGACACTGCTCCTCTTCAGAATAGCACCATGGGATATTTTACATTTACCTGAACAGGCAGACGGGGCCTCTGTTTAATGTCTCATCCGAAAGATGGCACCTCCTGCAATGTAGCTCTCCATCAGCACTGCACTGAAGTGTCAGGCCTAGACTATTTAGTAGGCTTTTGAAAACAGGAAGGGAGAAGATAAGACTGAGCTGTTTAGAGTGGGATTTCTCGCAATCTCCTCAGCAATATTCTTCTTTAAACCAACACCAACAAAAACAGATCAACTGGTCATTTACCTCATTGCCGCTTGTGGGATCTTGCTCTGCTGAAATTGGCTGTCATGTTTGCCTGCATAACAACAGTGTCTGCACTTTGAAAAGTAATCCAATGGTTTCAAAGTGCTTTGGGAGGTCCTGAGGATGTGATGAGATGCTCTATAAATGCAAGTTCTTCCTTTTAATTATTAGACATACTCGTGAGATTTTAGTAGCAGAGGGTAAATATTGCACCAATATTTGGATTTATATTTTCCTCCATTTTCTAATGTTGATGAAGAAGTCAGCAAGAATATAAAGTGCGTTTCTAATGGCCTTTTTACTCAGGTTTGGAAAAGAAAGGAAATCTCCCCTTTTGTTATTGAGTCTTTCAAGTTTGGACTCTGATTCCAGGTATCCAATTAGAAAGTCTACCATCTATTAGAGGATTGGGCACACGGATAGACTTAACCGGACAAAACATTACATTATACTGCAAAATTCCATGTAATCCTGTACAAAGTGTAACACACCTTTAACATAGAAAAACATCCCAAGGCAAAGAAAGTGTGTGGCCCAAAACTAGACTAGTCACAATTCAGTGTTGGTTCATTAAACCATCCAGATGATTGCTCCCGTGTGGCTTTCATGGAAAAATGGATCATGTGGGACGTGATCCTCAAAACATGTGATACAAATGAAATAGGTAAGAGTGCTATCAACTGAGCCACAGTCAGGGGGTTGGAGTGAAACTTCAGTGGGATCGAGTACACAGCACAAAACTACTCACAACTCAGTGCTAATTGGCACTAATTTGAGCATCTCACTCACAAAGAAGGAATTGTGAGAAATAGAAATATCCTGAGGTTGGGGGTTAAAACACGTTCGTGGACATCATGGAGAAAGTTTTACTCTTCGTTAATCAATCCTGTACCCGATCTGGGAGTTCTTGATGTTTTTATATACATTTGTGTCTGTGCAATAATATTTGTCAAGTCGTATTCGCTGCAATTCTTGAGAACTCGATGCTACTTTTTAAAAATTATTCGTTCATGGGATGTGGGCGTCGCTGGCGAGGCCGGCATTTATTGCCCATCCCTAATTGCCCTTGAGAAGGTGGTGGTCAGCCGCCTTCTTGAACTGCTGCAGTCCGTGTGGTGAAGGTTCTCCCACAGTGCTGTTAGGAAGGGAGTTCCAGGATTTTGACCCAGCGACGATGAAGGAACGGCGATATATTTCCAAGTCGGGATGGTGTGTGACTTGGAGGGGAACGTGCAGGTGGTATTGTTCCCATGTGCCTGCTGCTCTTGTCCTTCTAGATGGTAGAGGTCGTGGGTTTGGGAGGTGCTGTCGAAGAAGCCTTGGCGAGTTGCTACCGTGCATCCTGTGGATGGTACACACTGCAGCCACAGTGCGCCGGTGGTGAAGGGAGTGAATGTTTAGGGTGGTGGATGGGGTGCCAATCAAGCGGGCTGCTTTTTCTTGGATGGTGTCGAGCTTCTTGAGTGTTGTTGGAGCTGCACTCATCCAAGCAAGTGGAGAGTATTCCATCACACTCCTGACTTGTGCCTTGTAGATGGTGGAAAGGCTTTGGGGAATCAGGAGGTGAGTCACTCGCCGCAGAATTCCCAGCCTCTGACCTGCTCTCGTAGCCATAGTATTTATGTGGCTGGTCCAGTTAAGTTTCTGGTCAATGGTGACCCCCAGGATGTTGATGGTGGGGGATTCGGCGATGGTAATGCCGTTGAATGTCAATGGGAGGTGGTTAGACTCTCTCTTGTTGGGGATGGTCATTGCCTGGCACTTATCTGGCACGAATGTTACTTGCCACTTATGAGCCCAAGCCTGGATGTTGTCCAGGTCTTGCTGCATGCAAGTTCCTAACACTCTATATCTTTGTGCTTCCTTGCTGTAGGTGAATGAGCTGCAGAATCTGTCCAGTGCCGAGGTAGTGGTGCCACGAGACCAGGTCCCAGATGAGAATGACCAAGTTGTCGTCAAGATCATTGGCCACTTTTATGCGAGCCAGGTAGGCACACACTCAGCGACCTTTCGTGATCCTCTGGGCTATTTGGCCACTCATTGATCCTCTGAACTTCCCCCTTTTATTCTTCTATTCTGTCACAACAATGCGGCTTTACCCTCAATCTCAAAGTACCCTTTGTCCTAAACAGAGGAGAAAAAGGACCTGGGTGATCCCATCCCCTCCTGGGGGCCAATGGAGCCTCATCACAGTAGAGGTGTCGGTGCCAGGCAGACTGAAGATGGAGGGTTAAAAGAAGATCGAGTCCCCATCGCTCGTAGCGGACGTGTTTGTGTGAACGCGATTTGCCCACTATACCAGATGGCCGTTAAAAAAATTAAAAATCCTTTTAATCATTTGCCCAGTACATTCCCTTTGAATTAAGATTATTTAAGAGAGTTAAAATCGAGAACTGTTTTGTAAGGCATTTCTTGATGTCAATTCCTAACCAGTCCTGGACCACAAGAAAGTCAATTTGTATTTTCTAGGGCTAAAGTTTCAGAAGTTGGTGCTTTGACTTCACTTCATTTAAACCCAATTTTATTTTTGCTTAAAAATATATCTAAAAAAGAGAGATCCCTACATTTATATAGTGAGTAAACACAGCTGTTTCTGCCCAAAATAAACGGAGCATTTATGACGATATAACCGGCAACTTTGAAATTGACATTAATGCAAATGGATAAAGGTTGTCGCTTTTTGGCCGATATAAGTGACCGGACATTTTAAACGTGGACGTTTTAAGTGGTGGGGACTGTATTTGTATCCAAATGTCAGTGCTCAGTATCACATGAGTTAATTCATTTACTATTCGCTATAAGTTGTAGACTTAATAAGAGTGCACTGTCCTTTAACACTCTACTTTGTGTTGATTAACAATTTGCGTTCGCTAATTCCCGCGGCTTGTGTCTGAAATACGAAGGTGAACTGTCTCTTTGCCTCGCAGCTCGCACAGAGAAAGATCAGGGATATATTGGCTCAAGTCAAACAGCAACAGCAGCAGAAGGTACAAAGCAGCCAGTCCCAGCCTCGGAGGAAGTGAAGACGCCAAAATGCCCCAGACACCTCCCAACAATGGAGACAGATGCCAGGCCAAAGAGTGGCTGTGTTCAGATCAAATTTTTGTTCACCTTTAAAACTGTGGAAGGCTAAGTAAGCATTGTGGATAAAAAAATATATTACAGGAGCAATCCAGTGTAATTTAAAACATTTTCTACTTGCCCTCATTTCAACTGAGGGTTTCTTTTTTTTATGTAAAAGAAAATTTAGGATAGCGTAATTTCAGTTCCTACTGATCTTGTGGAGACCTGGTATTCGGGTCAAACATGCTCACTAGACGTTGGCTAGGTGTCATCTGGGAGATTGGAGAACCTATCAGTTGTATAGGTCCAGAACCCCTTCCCACTCAGATCTACGTTGGCCATCCTGCTAAGGGATGGTTACAACCGATTTTGGGTTTGTCACTTATTTTTAATGGCGGTTTGTTATTGCTTGTTGTTAGTAGTAGAATTACTACATTAGCAACTTCTGCTATTAACAACTCCTTTGGGAAGGATCCTCCTTCTAATTCAGTCCCTGCAACATCTAGTGGAGTCGACTTTCCTGCCCGTCCCACAAGCCAACTCCTTTGTCCCCTCACTCTTATTCTGATAATAGGTTTCAGGGAGATGCAAAGCTGGCCAGGTTTGGGACAAAGTGAGGAGGTGAATTTGGTTGGGTTTGGAGACCATGGACATTGACATTTGGATTCCAATAGAAGAGAGATACTTATCAAGACAATTCAAAATACAAGTCTGATTATTGGGTGTGGGACGTCAGAAGAGAAAGACATGATGACCAGTGACAAATTGGCTAACCAGGCAAAATACCTCATAAGCATAAATTGGGCTTGTGATGATCAACATATCTAAAAATCTGGTTGGATAGAATTGTTGACCTCTGGGATTGAGGTTAGCCACTGGAAGCAAGTCATTTTTTTCTCTACTGTAATAAGTAATTGAAGGAAATCTAATGAATCTCCTGAACCTTTTCAAGTCTAACCAGCCCCAAAGCATCCATTCATTTACTGCTAAACAGGCTTAGAAATGTCCCTGATAGAAAGTGCATCTAGTGATGGGTAATGTAACAGTCACAAAAATAGAAATAAAAGGCCACATGACTTAGCGTAGGGATGATGTAGATTTTTCTATGTCCTGTAATGTTATGATGTGGTTTGTAGACTCTATGTGAGAGATCCACAAGTAAAAATGCCATCCTATTTATGGTTTTGTGGACCTTTGGAGCAGGTAAGGGGCATTCTCACAATAGATGTAAAGTTTCCATTAAGTTCAAATCTTTATTGTTTGATGTGAAATATATGGGGGGGGGGTGGGGGAGGAACCAAACGAACAATAAGCTGCACCTGGCATTGGAAGGTGTACGAGATATACTCAACTGTGTACAAATCTTTTTCATAGGGGCAACGGGGATGCTAGGAACCAATCAGAAGGATTCAGAGCATTGCAGATTGTTATTTTGGTTTTTATTTGATCCAGATTATAGACAGTTAGATTTATGGTGATGTCTAGAAGGTTGATGTCTGTGCTTGAGTTCTGGGGATGCTAGGGGAGGGGATGGGGGTGTAAGTGGGTGGGGTGGGGTTTGGGGTTTGGGGCTACCGACACGTGGATGGGTTGAGAGCAGTGGGTCAGTCAGTGTGTGTACAAATATATTCTAGACCCATCCTGTAAACAGAGTATTAAGGCCCTGTTATATTTCAGTTGGAACAGAGGTGAGCTTTCATTGGGTATAACTCTGGAGTTTCATTTACAAGAAAACCCAATAATGTGTTTCGAGTTCCTGCCCTCGTTTATCCCCATCATAAATGTTTGACCTTAATGGAATCTTCTGGAAAATGTTCAGAAATGGTTCAAGATGCAATGTTTACAAATACTTACTGGGAACAATTTTTTTTTGAATTGTTCTACAATCTCTAAATGGGATTTTGGGAATAGGCACATTGCACCAAAAGGTACATCACACTAATCGCTAAATTGAATCCTTTACCCTTCTCCTCTTCCACCATCCATCCGATAGGATCCCATTGACCAGTTGGGCTTCCCTCACTGGCTCAGTGCATTTTGGAAACGAGCGACGTACTGCAGGAGCAATAGAATGTGATTGGGAAGTAGAGACTCGCGAGGCGCCAAGGGCCCGTCGAACAAGAATGAGCAACCTTCATTTGAGCTAAACTGATTCTTGATTTGTCTAATTTTATTATTTTATTTTATACTAAGCCTTCCACAGCGTTAAAACTCTAGAAAATTGTGTATTCTTGCCAAATATTAAATGAACTGTGATGATTGATAAGGTAATGCCAACCATGTGTGGTATTAACTTAGAATTTATTCTGCTTTCTTGAACTAACAACTTGTGAACAAATTCCTTTCAGGTGGCCGAGATTTTAGTGCGGTGTTTCCCAAACAACAATCACCCAAACTGCCACCTTTCCCTACCAGAGAATTTGCAGTTGGAATCTCACTTAGTGGCCACGAATCTGTTTCAATTTAATTTCGTGCTTTTTTTTTCAACGCTGGTAGAACATAGTAAAGGAAAGAAAGTAGAATGAAAATAAGAGTCCCACATATGAGGTGCACGATGATCACTGAAAGAGATTTAAAAAAAAAAACACACAAGTGAATAGTTGAAAGAGGAAGAGAACTTCGATATCTGTTCTAGTCACTTTTCCAGGAGAGATTTGTGTTTTTTTTTTAATTAAAATTTTTTAAATTGAGTTATGAAAGAAAAAAAAATTGAGAGAGAGAGAGAGAGAAAAAGAGGGAAAAAAAAATCACAACACTGCTAAGGAACAACGAAGGGAGAATATTAACCAGTGTTGACACAGGGCCTCACTGTGCGCTTTTACTAGACTACCTCAGGCGTTTAGTACCTCAACATTTGTTCCTTTTTTTTTTTGCTTGCTGGTATTTTATATACTTATAAAGCTGATAGTCTTGAATATTTTATTTTTTTAATAAAAGAAAGTAAAATTTGCTGAGTTACGACAGCCGGGAACTGTGCAGGAAGAGCTGTATGGTGTGGGCTGTTAGTTTTTCCCCTGCTTCTAGTCGGTGGAAGTGTTTTAAATATTAAAAAAAATATATAAAAAAAAATTACAGCAACTGTCTCAGATTAACTGAGGCACAGAGGTGCCACATTGGGAACAAATTGCATTTTTAAATATTTAAAAGCAATTGTGATGATGCAGTTATATGCCACATTTTCTACTTTTAGACGTTGAAAATCACATCTAACGATTTTTCAGTCAGCGCTGTGTAAAAAGCTTGGATTTCCTATACTAACCCAGATTTGTTAGGCCTGGTCGTTACCATTATATTAGCTTTCTTTAATATAAATATTCAATCTGCCTATATTAAAAACCTTACCTCTGCATGCAACTTTTTCATTATTAATCCTTATGTCCACATTTATAACGGAAGCTGCCTATGTAAACTTGTCACACTGTGATTATGCCGTCCTGCCAGTGGACAGAATGTATGACTTTAAAATAGGGACTGAATCACATCTGTGCGCCCTGGCTCAATAATTCCCCGACCTCTAACCCACTTCACCCCTGCCCTCTGACCCCGCTTCACCTGAAGACTTACACTTGATCTTGACTCACTGTGTGCAAAACCAGCACCTCATCATAACAGAATATTGGAGAAGGATTCATACAATTAATTACTTTTATCGTTATATATTTGCCTTTTATTGATATTCCACCCCCACATAGATTTCATTATTCTTCTAAAACTTATTTATTTCTAATACAAAGTTTAAAAGCTCGTCACTATTTGAAGCTGAGCAGACTATACTTTCAATTTCTGGTTAAGAGGTTAATCCTCTGGTTGAGAGGCTAATCCAGAGGAAAATGTTTATTTCCTACTTCTTGGAAATTATCTCTTATCTTCTGATTTTCAGTCGTTTTTCCACAACTGTGAAAAACTAAAAGAAAGAATCTGACAGAAAGACACTGAGTAATAAATCTTCCCTCCCGACAAGTGAGATTGTTGATGGAGAATTCTGTACTAAGTGGGATAGGAAACGGACAACAGTAACCAGATGGTGATTGTTGCGCCGTAGGGTGAGAGCAATATGGCCAATCGGTCTGGATCGAACAGCTTTCTGCGTCATTATTACCATCCCGCGCTTCCAAGAAAAATATTAATTTGAGACGCGCAGGCAGCAGAAGTGTAAGATTTCAATGTGCAGCTTTTGGTGAGGGAGAAATGCTAAAACAGTGAAATCAGCCTCACTGCTGGGACACAATTACTGGGAGGATTGCTCTAATCCCAATGCCTCTTCCCCACTTAGTTTTTTTTAAACATGGATTCCCTCCCCCAGCACCAGATCCTAGAATTGCTCCTGATGTCGTCCCCTTCCCTTCTCCGTCCCCTCCCTGAATTTCTGGTTGCCTGTGCCTATACTTCACTGCCATTTAACAAAGACAAAATGACCTTCTCACCCACACGCGTGTGGACACACACACATACACACAACTGCACGCACACGTGTGTTTAAAATAAAACTAATTTCAATTTTACTTCTTTGCATAACCAGGAAATCCAAGTTTTTTTTTGCACATGCCACTGCTTTTAATACTTCATGTGGGAACAAAAACTAGATTCTGAAAGTGGCAACATTTGTGCAAAGCCCATTCAACCATTGCTGTATTTTTTTTCAGGTTTAGGCATTGGCCTCTGTACATCCCTTCCTTTTATTTACTTAAATCGTGAAACAGCCTATTCAGACTTCGGCCTATTTTTTATTTGTTTTTTTTTTGTTTCTACAGCAAGCGTCATCTCACCGACACCCGTTTGAGCCTTTTTGATATCTTGAAGCTACAGTGCTGGCAATCGACATTTGCAGTGTGTTGCTCATCACTATTGACAGTCCTGCCATAAACACGGTGTGCCTGGACACTTGGGCCCTACTGCTTCCTTCCTGAGTGGCCTGAGTTATCCGATTTTCTCTTGTAGTTTAGGAATTTTTTCAGTGGGAATATTTTAGGTTTCAAGAGCCATAATATTAGGGAGCTTTTATGGAGTTCAGGGAACTAATGATTTTAGGGGTCTGTAAAGTGCCAGTTAAAAACCCTTCTAGAGGGTCAATCTCCTTTAGGGGCAGGTGCCCATAAGAAGCTTTAATCCCCAAATAAAGACAGAAAATTTTGGAAATACATGGCAGCACCGTCAGCATCAGACAAGGAGAAAGATAAAGGTTTTGAGTAGAGGCACATTCATGAGAACTACAGAGGGGAAGTAATTGAGGACCTTTATAGGACGAGGACTCATGTCTAAGGGACATCGCCTATTATCCCTTTCCAGTTCTGATGAAGGGTTTCTACCAAAAATATTAATCAGTCTGTTGCCTTTCAGGCACTGATGGGTCTGCCCCACATTTCCAACATTTTCTACTTTATATTTCAGATTCTCACCATTTGTACTTATTTCTAAATGTGCTTTGAGCCTCTGTGACAGACAGTAAGACCCAATGAGGGATCCAAGGAGACATTAGATTCATCTCGATGCCATAGAATGGAGTTACTCTGGAATCAGTGTCTTGCAGTAGAGTTTGGTTCCATTGTATTTGCCTGTGAATGGCCCCACACTTTGATTAGAGCTCAGAACCTGATTGGTTATTGATATGATTGGCTATCCGATTGGTGACCAAACCAAAGTGCAATTTCACTGAGAGTCTTAGGTTCCAAACAGAAGTAGATTTTTCGCTCCAGATACTATATTGTGAACAATTAATAGTTTTGCGTTGGAGTATGGTTCCATAGTGTGGAACTGAACCGTTCAGACACCAAAACTCTCTCCTTGGCTCTGACCTGCTGGCCTCAAAACCTGTACATTGCCCTCATCCAAACTGCAGTCAACGGATTAGAGTTTTGGACAGACCAGAGTCTCAGAGTCAACATAGCCCAGTTGAGAAGACACCGCTTTAGGTTATGGGCCATAACTTAAGGTATTATTTTTGTCTACCTATGTAGTAGTGCTCCAGAAGTGAAAGGCCTGTGTCTAACCCACCACTCCACCCAGCTCGCCTCCAATAAACCTGCCAGTAACATGACCTTCTCTTCATTTCCTAACTCTTAAAACCACTAGATGGGCAGCCCCATCTCACAAAGGCAAAGTCTCCTCACTTGATTTAGCTCCGGGATATATTTTTCAAAAATAAATGTTGTAACAGCATCACCAGTGGCGGCCTCTCAGGTTAGTAAGATGGAAACAAAATGTCAGGGAGCAGGGGAGAGGGAGGGTGGGAAATTAAGAATAAATTGATTAAAATAAAGTGTTTCACTCTAAATGCCGTGCTTGTACCCTTTTGAGTATTTTAAACAGGAAGGCAATTAGGTCACAGTAGACAGGACACAGTTTCTATGGCAGGACTGTGTTTAACTGAGATTAATATGTCAATTTGAACTTAAAGAAAAGGAAGAGTTTACATGGAGCAGGTTTTTAAAAAAAAGTCAGTGGCAGGCTCTTTTGGGGGGCAGTTAGGAGTCGACTGTCCATCATGGCCTGGCTTTTGAGTGGGCCCCAGAGTTTAACTCATAATTGTAAAGATTCATAATTGTCCAAAAGAAATGGGCCATTTTAAACAAGAATATATAACATATAAACCAGATTTGCTAGCTTGGTTTTTGTTTAAAAGGCAATGTCCAAATTACCTGGTTAATGAGGGTTAAAGTGTTACCTTTAAGACCCAATTGTTTCACAATCCACAGGCTGTAGATTCAGGTCCTGAAGCTCTTAGCCTGATGCGTCAATCTTTGCCAGCTCCTCCACAAGAACGAAACGATGTATCTTAAGATGGCAGAGCACTGAAAGATGGAGGCCTACCCACGGCTGCTCAAGCCTCGCCTCGCGATGGTCCTCTTCCTCGATGGTCTTTTGATGGACTATTATCCAAGCTGCTTACGTCATTAGCGCCTAGCCCTAGAAAGAGTCATGTTCCGATTCTACCTGCTGCTCACGCGACAAGGTTGAAGCAGGCGGCTGTGTGGGGAAACTAACAGATTCTGATCGGGTTATTAGAAACACTGGTTGAATATCAGATTTACTCCATCAAAGTTATGTGGGAGGTTCCTTGGTTTCAGGCAGCTAAATTATCTCCCGCCCCCGCGCCCCCAATTTCCTCACCATCCCCCTTGAAGGTGATGATTCATGCTGGGGTACAGTTCCACAGGTGCCGGAAGCCGGGGGTACCGTGCCCAGCTAGCCAATGCAGTTGCACATTGAAGGACTGTGGAGAGCATCACAGCCAAACACGATGCTCCCCCTTGCTCAATACCCACTTGCATACTTTCCAGTAAAAGTCACTGAGTAGCACAGTAGGATCGCGGGCTATCCCTGGGACACTTGAGACCAATTCTAAAGATCCCCCTGCTCAAGTGCCCTAGCTGAGATGTGCTAACTCAGTACAGAGCAGGGATCAAATCTGGGGCTGCCCTAATCTCTATGGCTCAGTACCCTGGCAAATTTATCCCAAGGAACCTTTTTAAAATTGATCCTTCAGCACAATTAAGCCACTTCTATTGAAGTGAATGCAGGAACACACCTCGCCTCACTGAAAGCAAAATAATAAATATTCCACCCCTCCCCACACAGAAAAATGGACATTGCCTTTTTCTATATTTCTAATTTAAATCATGTGCTGTTGAGGTGCTGGGAATAAATCCATGTATATCCAGGAGAATAACTACCTCAAAAGGTTTGCCATTTAAAAAAAAACATTTCTGAATTATGAGTTGAATGCTTGTTACCTCTGATCCGATGCAGAAGTCCTTCTTAACCTTGCTAACCTTGGATTGGTGGGTACTGTGCATGCAAGGCCGATTTCAACAATATCTGCACTGCATTCAAATTGGGGGAGGGAGGGAAGGAGGGGGGAGGGTGGGGAGGGAGGGGGTTGGCAAGACTTGTATAACCGTTTAATTTTTTTTGATCTACCTCTTAGCAATTAGGACGAAAAAAAAATGGTAGTGGCATCTCCACATTCTGTAGTTTAGGTTAAAATCCTTTTGTTTTTTCCTCCCAAAGATTTTTACGTTAGGAATTGTTGAGTGAATTGGTGTTTTTTTTTGTTTCATTTTTTTTTTCCCTTTACGCTTGTTCTTGACTAGATTCAAATTTAAAAAAAAAAATCAGGAAACAAACAGACTCTACAGTTTTTTTTTTCTCCCAAACTGGTCTCGCTGCCTGCAGACAACCCCTGTAAAATTCTCAGTGGTTAGTCAGTCACAACGACTGACACTTATGTAGCGCCTTTAACGTAGAGATGTGGGAATAGGAAGGCAGATTAAAAGTGCAAATATCGAGAAGATGCTGCATTTGGAAGTGGTCGAGTATGTTTATCCCACACCCGACGATTGTAAAGCAGCCTCCATCCCAAGTGGGGTTGGACACTCGCCCCTCCTGTGCAGTATTGTACTTGCACAGAACGTGTGCTGGTTTGTGTCAAAAATTTTAAAATAAACTAGTGGGAGTTTTAGCATTTTTTTTCTCTTGCAGAGCTAACTTATGTACGAGTTACTATGGTTACAGCTGGCGCTTGCTGCCAGCACTTTGCAATTTAACAAAGGCGTCACGAAAATATATCCGCTCCCCTGTAACAGACCCATTCCCTGCAGAATCTGTCACAGAGCAGAGTCACGCCCCTCCCCCTCTCCTCCAGAGACACGGTCTCTTGCCCAACTCCCCACCAAGCTAAACTCTTCTCCCGTCAATGAAATAGTCATTGTACTCCTGGGGAGATTTTACCCTTAAATAAAATCACTGGTGGTATTGCTATGGTGAGGGGAGAGGGCAGGTTTATTTTATGACATTAGCTTATGATAAAGTAGTTCCGGTCAGAGTTGTTATCGCACAAACGTGGAACCAGTTCTGCTCTCCCATGTATCAGATGACTCAAAAAGGGTTATTGGCCACAAAAATCAGTGTAAAGGCCAAAATTAACAACCAGAATTCATCAGTGTTTCCCCACAAGAAGTCTGCAAATACCTTCTCTTTTTGGGATCGGGGAAATGATCAGGGAAATTTCATTTTTTTTCCCTTGTCCACACACGGCCACCAGATCAAGGGAGGGTCTAGAACCTCAAAGAACATATTCTGCAGCATCATGCAGTTATTTAACAATGCTGGACTAACATTTTATAATTGATAAATATATACTATGTGCCTCTCTACGTGCCCGTCAGTGGGCAGTTTGTCCACAAGCAGTGCACCCGTGCCAATCCAGTGTGCATCAGCAGGAAGGGGCTGTTTAGCTGTCAGATTTCCCCTCATTATGGCTCGAGTGAGGCACATTGTCTTCACTTAGTGCTGGGACTGAGAACGCAGCCAAGGTCAGAACTCTGAGTTCCCCAGTCCGTGACACCGCTATTAATGTACGGTCGTCACTGGACCTTACCCACAGATACACTTTACTCAATAGACGACCACAATATTGCAGGATATGAATAGTTCTGTTAATCCCTTTTTTAAAAAAAAGCGGTCAGGATTTCTTCCGAGTGAGTTGGATAGAAATTAACATTTCAAATGGTAAAAGACTGAAAATATGCCCCAGCTCTCCGCATGTATAATAAGCCGTCTGGAAACAGAACCCTCCTTTGTATTTAGAGATGTCGTTTTTACACTGCAGGGCGTGTTTGTAAAACGAAGCAGGGACAGAAATGACTCGTGCCCCATTGAGACTTGTGATGACAAGTTCTACTGCAAATTATCTTGATCATAAGTAACAAAAAACAAAAAGGGATTCAAAAGACATCCCCAATCTCTGGGTCTCATAGCTACGTACAATTTTTATGCATAATTTTTTTTGATATAACATTGGGAAGGAGTCATTTCCCAACCCTGCGGAATGTATTGTGTACAGTGTTGGGAGTTTACTCTCTTGCAATATCCCTGATCAGGAGCTTTCCTGACTCGATGCCTGCAGGCAGTCGACACCTTCACTCACCTGGTGTGACTAAAACTTGCTTTCCAAATACTGACCTGGGATTGTAATTTCGTCTTGGAAACTTTTCATTTTCCGATGTAAACAATGGAACTAACTTGCATGAAAATCCTCAGCAGCCTCCTCGGTCAAAGTAGGTCTCAAATGACACGAGCACATCAATTTGGTTTAGTCATTCATTAAAAAGCATGGGAATATTTTAAAACAAAAATTATTTTAAAATATCAAGGCAGGCAGGGTCAGACTTTTAAATTTCATTGACATTTTTTGATTTCCAGAATTGCCCCTTTTGTTATTTACCTTGTGACAAGTTGATCCAAACTTTTGATAGTTTTAAATTTGTTTACTTTAGAAACGTGGCTTTTAACACGGGTCAAACCTGCTGGGGGGGGGGGGGGGGGGGAAGGGTGGGAGGAGTAAAATTTGCAGTTGGGGGTGGCAATAGGCAAAGATAGGGGCAAATCCTGCTGGTATATCAACTTGTTACCAGATACAGTGAAGTGGGCAAGTGAATGATGCCCAAATTTCAGTTTTTGTAACTATTTCAACCTGATGCTTACTTAATTTTTTTTGAACTGTGAAATATTAGATTTAATGGGGCCTCCACCAGATTCTAAATTGGCTGCAGCATAGTTTATAAATCATATAAAATTAAAATCAAGAGAAACTTGGGCCAAAAAAGTACCTTAAGTATTGGCACTATGGGAATAGGGTGAGGGCAGACAGAGAAGAAATTAAAAAGGGAAAAAAAAATGAACTGAAATTTAAAATTCTGTCAGTCATATACTGCCTTTTAAAATGACTATTAGTTCCATTTGTTGAATGTTGCTTGATCATTTTTCAGCTAGTGCTGTTTAAAGCTTGTGTTTTGCCATGCTATCTGCTAGAGTTTGTGCGTAGAATCCTGTTATTACTTTTGAGACCATTAAAAAAAATACCTTTCCTCTTTCCCTTCTGTTCAAAGGCTTTTATTGAGGCCAATCAATGTGTTAAGTTTGCTAAAGAGACTGAAAGGAGTTGTCATTTCAGCAACTGGGCTCAAGTTTCATTCAACTAATTTTATTTTTTTTGCCACCAAACAGCTAAACTCAAATGTTTCATTACAAAATAAATTTATTTCCTGTACTGATGTATATGTGTACATGTCCTTTTATGCATTTCAAAAAATAGATTTTAGTTCTACGGGGAAGGTCTTTTCTTATTCTCTGCTTTCTTATGTTCATTAGATTAAGTTTGGCAATTATTGATCTCATCCTTCAAGACGACAAACTCTGGTCTCCTTATTACAACATCTGGCAGCTTCTTAAAGGTAACCTGTTCTCGACCACGACAGCTGCTCATTACCCTCTGTGTAAAATAATTAATGGTACCTGTCTTCAACTTGCAGCCCTAAACCCGTGTCCTTCTGTCCTGTGTTCGGCCATGTCTGTTCTCAGTTCACTTTCTCGATCCTGTTAAGAATCTTGTATGTCTCCAAAAAGTCTCATGTTTTTATAATCTCTCAAACTCTTGGGTACAACAGTTAACAATTCACCACAGACTATAACAAACAAATATTTATTAGAGAGAGAGAGATACACACCAGAGAGTGACACAGTTCACTTATCACCATATTGAAGTGTAGTTCACTGAGTTCAGATACACATATCCAGGACAGATTCAAATAAAATGGGGAGAAAAAAATGCCTTTTATTCTTTCCAACACTCGAGGGTGCTAAGATATTCCAACCAGTCAGAGAGCGAGGGCTTGACTTGCAGAGGCTGAGGAGGAAGCAAAAAAAAACTAAACTCAGTGAAACACAGCAAAAAAAAAATCATTTTATAAAAGTTGCTGACAAATTTTCAGAGTGCTTTTGAAGGATACAACCTCTCTCTTCCCCCCCCCCACCCCCAAGCATCAGCCTCTCCCCCCACCCCTATGCCAACATCTCCCTTGTGCCAGCCTCCCCCACGCCAACCTCTGCGCCAGCCTCTTGCCCCCTCTCCTGCGCCAGCCTCTTCCCCCCCCCCTCTCCTGCGCCAGCCTCTTCCCCCCTTCTCCTGCGCCAGCCTCTTCCCCCACCCCTTCTCCTGTGCCAGCCTCTTCCCCCGCCCTCCTGTGCCAGCCTCTTCCCCCCCCCTCTCCTGCGCCAGCCTCTTCCCCCTTCTCCTGCGCCAGCCTCTTCCCCCCCCCCCTTCTCCTGCGCCAGCCTCTTCCCCCCCCCCTCTCCTGCGCCAGCCTCTTCCCCCCCCCCTTCTCCTGCGCCAGCCTCTTCCCCCCCCCTCTCCTGCGCCAGCCTCTTCCCCCCCCCCCTCCTGCGCCAGCCTCTTGCCCGCCCTCTCCTGCGCCAGCCTCTTCTCCCCCCCCTCTCCTGCGCCAGCCTCTTGCCCGCCCTCTCCTGCGCCAGCCTCTTCCCCGCCCCCCCCTCCTCTCCTGCACCAGCCTCTCCTCCCCCACTTCCTCTGTTTATGGTCCTGTGAATGCTTGCGGCTTTCCAGCACCCAGACTTAGTGGCCATTCTCCATGGGTGAGCCAGGACAGGTAGTGTTAGTGGGCCATTGAATGGAGGGGTGTGTTAAAACCAATCCCACCCTCTGCCCCCATCCACAGTGTTGGACTTTCTACTTTACCCCTCCATCGGATCAGCAGAATCTCGGCTTATTTTCCTTCCTCTAACCCGGAGACAATGACACAGTGTCAGTTTCCCTAATCCCCTCACTGGCTCAGATCAATTAACTCATCAAAGATCATGGGCTGGACTGAAGCTGGGAGCCTCCTGGTCTGTTTTGACTCAGTACAATTCCTTCCAAGGCCTTTACCCACAAAGTCATCAGGACGAGCTTCCCATGTTTCTGTGCCGACCCTTCAGGTTCTCTGCGAGGTCACGATTCGAGCAGGATCACAAGAGTCGCTCGGGTTCGGCTCGAGCGCCGAACACAAGTGGCCCAGAGAGACTGGAACAAGAGTAGCAGAACCTTAGACACAGCCTCTCACTGGTGGAACGCTCTCCGAGAGTGCGTGTGGGGGATTCACTGGAGGGAGGCTGGCAATCGTGGATCTACAGATTACAGAGTGAATCATTAGCTTCACAAGAGATATCCGAGGATGAGGAAGACCACACGGCCTCTCGATTCATCCAGAACCACAGACCCCCAGGAGAGCACGACAACGTGAGGAAATAAGTTCTAAAATGTACTTGGAGCCAGGATTTAGCCTCTGGAAATTGTGTAATCCAGAGCATTTATTAACAAAAAGCAAACACGTTAAAAACATGCTCCAACTTACATACATACAAAATTGACGGGCAGGAAAAGATCAGCTGGTCCATCAAACAGGCCCCACACCATGATGGCCAGAGCATCGTGACTGCTCGCTTACTCCCCTCTCCCTCCTCTTTCCCCTCTCCCTCCCTCCCCTCCCTCCTCTCCCTGTAATCTCCTGGTAGAGGCAAAGAAATATTGAGTCCAAGAATATCAAGTCAGGAGTCCACTTCAGTGTGTTTCTGAGAAGAGGTAGAAGTTGACTTTCTCAACAAAGCAGACGCAGTGCGAGGGGGTGAAGGTGGGTGGGTGGGGGGGGGGGAGTGAAGTTGGGATCAGTTTGGTAAGCAGACCATTGATGTTCACCAAAATTTAAACAGTGCTGAATCAGCTTGCATGTCCTCACCTTAATTACCGTATCAATAGGTCTGTTTTTTTCTTGAATGGAGCTGAGCTTGACCTCACCGTTGCCTGGGTAACCATGCTCGATGTACAATGTGCAAATCACATTCGAGGAACTGCCAGCAATCGACTGCAAAAACGTCAGCTTTCTTTCGTCCTCCAGCCAATCGATGGCGTACCTGGAGACAAACCAGCAAACCCTCAGTAGAAATTGAGCAAATAGAACACGGATACTCCACTGGCTCCAGTGTTAAAATTGGAAGCTTAAAATAAATCCACTCTAGAATGTGTCTGATGGTTTGATGGGGAAAGGCACCATTTGATTTGATGCTGAGCCGCACAGTACAGGAGACCCCAGTTCAATCTCCAGTCTGTCCTGCGTTAGAATCTTGCAGCGCAGATGGAGGCCATTCAGCCCATCGTGCCTGTGCCACCTTTTTGAAAGAGCCATCCCACTCCCCGGCTCTCTCCCCATAGCCCTGCCGATCCCAGCAAAGCAGAAGGGAATGCAATGATTGGCTTCAGGGCCATTGGATGGGAGAGGGCTCATTTAAAAAAAAAAAAGAAAATCCAAACAGGGTTTCTAGTCCTGATCGCTGACGATTGCTGGAAAGTGGACAAGTGTTGACGTTGGCTGAGCGAAGGATCAAGCTCCTCTGGGAAGGCCTCCCTTGCTCATTCATTGTTTAGGTATAAGCAGGAAGAATGGCCACTTGAGCAAGGTTATTGTAGGACAGACACCACTTGAACTCTACCCCAGCAATAGTGTCTTCAAAAGAGGAACACATACACATCTATCTCCCAGCGGCAGCCAACGCGCTATCAGATGGGACAGGTCCCGTCTGACCGAACTCAACTTTTTTTTTTGAGTAAGTGGCATATCAACTGGTCACTAGAAAGCCCCGTGGGATTCCAGAAACCCTTCCAACAAAGTTCCACATGAAAGGCTGTAAAACAAGCTTAAGGCAGTAAGGTATCCTCGTTAAATGTTGGGAGGTTGATATGGAAGTGGTCGAGAGAGGAAGAACATAAGAAACAGGAGCAGGAGTAGGCCATACGGCCCCTCGAGCCTGCTCCACCATTCAATAAGATCATGGCTGATCTTTTACCTCAACTCCACTTTCCTGCCCTATCCCCATATCCCTTGATTCCCTTAGTGTCCAAAAATCTATTTATCTCAGTCTTGAATATACTCAACGACTGGCCATCCACAGCCCTCTGGGGTAGAGAATTCCAAAGATTCACCACCCTCTGAGTGAGGAAATTTTTCCTCATCTCGGTCCTAAATGGCCGACCCCTTATCCTGAGACTATGACCCCTAGTTCTAGACTCCCCAGCCAGGGGAGACAGCCTCTCAGCATCTACCCTGTGAAGCCCCCTAAGAAGCAGTGGATATTAGCCAGGGGATGATGCTGGACTCGGAAGATGGACTGGGTGAACTGCCTGGAAGCAGATTCAAGAGTAACTTTCAAAAAGAAACTGGATAAATATTTGAAAAGGAGAAATTTGCAGAGCCACAAGGAAAGCAGGGAGAGTGGGACTTATTGGATAGCTCGTTCACCAGCAATGCTGCAGGAGATCAACTAAAGATCTATAGATTTTGTGTCACTGAGTGCCCTCTCACCTGTTCTGCAAGTGCTGAATTTCGCCCCAAAGTTCTGCTTGACTAATGTAACGTTTCCAGATTTCAGCTGTAATGTTCGGTAAGTCAACAGACTCCATCCCAGACAGGTTGAGAAAGGCACAATTGGTCTAGGATAAAAGGACATGGAAAGAACAGGATATTGTGATGAGCAGTGACTCCAGAATGTGTCCATTTTAACAATCACATAAAAAGCAGCATCAGTGGATTTGTTCGTGAAGGAAAGTCTTCACTATAATCATTTTTCAAGTCTGTTGCCCCGATGGCTCATGTGATAAAGACAAGGTTTAATTGTACCAGGCAGGTCTGGGATTCAATCAAGCTGCGAAAAGTTAGCTTGTCTGAGCTGCAAGGTTCTCACCGCTGGATTGGAATGGGGAAGGGGGAAATCCATCATGCTTTATATTTCAGACCCCTATCCAATGAGAGAGAGAGAGAGAGAGAGTGAGAGTAAGTGAGTGAGAGAGAGAGAGCGCACATGGGAGGGGAAGAGAAAGAACACGCACGGGGAGGGAGAGAGAGAGAGAGAGAGATAACATGGGGCAGGCTCGCACACCAACAATGGTCACATGGGTGAGGTACTGGAGAGATGCCTCCGATTCTGCCCGGCACAAGTCTTCAGGAAAGAAGGGGAGAAATTTGGAGGAAAGCCCACGGGAATTTCTAGGAACAGGAATAGGATTAGAGCCAGCAAGTTTAAAAAAAAAGCCCCACCAATTTTCCTCCTTTCTCCCAAACTCATTTTTAAACTTGTGTCTCCTGCATTGTGAAACCTTTCAGAGAGTTGCCTGGATCAACTGTTCCCTCCAGTACTTTGAAAACTCCAATTAAGTCTCATCAACTTCTCCTCCTTTTAAAAAAGTAACAATCTTAATTTCCTTAACCTTTTCCGATAAGGTAGATTCATGATATTTGGAATTGTCCTCTGCACCGTCTCATGGGCAACGGCAACATCCTACCTATGACAAGTCGACCAAAACGGCAAGTCAGGGGTTGGAAAGTCACCCAGGGTCTTCTCCTAGGGTTACTGGTTTAACAGTGGCGTTGACAGGGGTCTGGAATGTGCACATGTGGAGACACAAGTGAGGACAGGAACACAAGAACAATGATGGACAGAAAGAGACCCTCTGGTCCATCCGGCCTGTCCCACACATTTGTGTTACCTTGTGCATCACAATCTGTACATTCCCCACCCCACACCATGAGATCTCCTGGGAGAGGTGAAAAACCAGGTAAAAATCCAGGCCAATTAGGAGAAAAAAGTTCCTGTTCAACCCCCTTAGGCAATCGAAACTAGTCCAGGAGACCACACGGGCCTTGATTAATGTTAGATGGTACCTACCTTTTGTATGAGGTGATCTCCTCCCACAGGTCCCGTGTGCTTGAATGGTCTGTCACTATTCAATGCCTGAGCTCATACATGAAAGTTGGTCACTTAGGTGGAACCATACTCCAACACAAGTCAACTGCGTCGGAAGGGCAGAGGAAATAAAATGGCTTTGGGTGGGGGGAGAAACAGGGGGGCGGGGGAGGCAGGAAAATCAAGTTCCCATTCTCAGCCCTGCCCCATAGATGATGGACCGGGAGCGGTGGCTGTGCGAAGGAGACGGAACGGAGATGCAGACCTCATTTGCTCGCCCCCAACCCCCCATTTGCTCTGGGCCAACTCCTACAGAGAAACTTGAGCTTTGCTACGCCGGGGATCTGGGAACAAGTCAACTGCCAAGTGGCGTGCAGAAGGTTAGTTTAACAAAACAGGGAGAAAAACACCGAAGCAAATAATAATCTACTCACCTCAAGCTTTAGTCTCCCGTCCGTTGTCCAAATTACAGTCAGCACAAGAGGAGTGAGCTTGGTCAATGGGAGCAGCGTTCGAGGGTCAAATTGAAGAGTCAGTTGATTTTCACAGAACGAAAGAATTTTCACACCTGACTGGGTTTCCACAGTCTTGTAGAGCTCTAATAGTGTGTGGGGATCACAAGGGTGCATGCTTTAAACAAAAATAAACACAGCAATTAGTTGTCTGAGAAATAGTTACAGCCAGGCGAAAGCAAAGTGGACTGAAGTCAACAATCTCAACTGGATCTAGTGAGTTACAAACTAGTTGAAGTGTTGGTCTCCTTTGTAACCTCCACACCCATGCACTATTACTCCCTCCTCATTGAATCTACATTTACTCACTAAATAGTACTTTTATGGCAGAAATATGGCTGCATATAGTGACACCACTATTCCCAGCCAGAATGGAGATGATTGGGTAATTCCCCCATCAATCATGCCTGGAGACCACGCTGCTGTAAGTGAGTGGGATTGATTTTATGCATATAATTTGCATTATGTAACTATCCTCCGCTCACTACATTTTGCTGGTGAAATAATCCTGCTTTTATCAGGAGACTTTGCTGTAGTTTCGGTCACGAGTTCTGTTTGCTGTAGTTCGTAGAGACTCTGTTTGCTGAGTAAATAGACCGTTTGCTGTAGTGGGCTGTTTAAATCGAGTCTGCTGAGTAAATAGATTATTGGCTGTGAGTCCTGCCGTAAGTCCCGCCCACATCTCCAACTCATTAGCCGTCACAGTGGTGTCAATACGTACTTTGCAGAGATATATCAGTCTCATCTGTGGCTGTAAGGTACAGAAACTACTTCACTGGTGGGATTGTCTACAGAACCCACTGTCACTCGTCGAATGATTTCCATCTCCCACAGACAACCAAGCTGGTATTCTGCATTTGGGCCATAAACCGTTATACCAGTATCGACCGATGTCGTATCTAGCGGTCCTTACCGATTATTGAAGTCATCTTTCTTAGCCGAGAGCTCGACTGTTCGCTGTGCCTGTTGTATTGAGGTGCGGCACTTGGTTATGCACAAAGAACATTCCTCAATGGCCTGTTCAATCAGGCTCTGCTCTTTTGCCAAAGCGAGTTTCCGCTCCTGGACAGAAAATAAAGAGATACAACCAGACTCGGAGAGTTCGGCAGAGAATATACTTAAAGGCAGCAAAGTAACTTTTCCCAACTACAAGATCTTGGGCTCCAGTCGCACTATGGCTCATCACCTTGGTTTGATGACCATCAACAACTCTCAGCTGAACTGACAGAGGGAGAGACAAGGACAAACAGCAAACGGGTTATGCAGCCTAGTGGTTACGGTTAATGAACTCGCAATCCAGAGGTTGAGAGTTCAAATCCCACCATGGCAAGTTGGGAAATTGAATTCAGTAAATCTGGCAATTTCGGGCTGGCACCAGATAAAATAACCATGAAAGCTGCCGGATTGTCATAAAAACCCAACTTGTTCACTAATGCCCTTCAGGGAAGGGAACCCGTCATCCCTACGTGGTCTGGCCTACACGTGACTCCAGTCACATTCTACACGATTGACTCTTAATGCCCGCAGGGCAACTAGAGATGGGCAATAAATGCGGCCCTTGCCAACGTTGCCCACATCCCGAGAACAAATAAAAAAAAGAGATGACCTGAAATGAACCTCTGCTGACAGATTGCAGCAGAAATGACAAAATGTGCAGAAATTCACACATTGGACTAACCTTTAGTCAAGGTTGGAGTCAGATAGTTACCCAGTCTCTTCCATCGCCAACTGTCTGGCTCTAAACCCTCTCTTCACTCCCCCAATTTCACAAGAGGACCCCTTATTCTCTCTTTGTCCTCCCTGCATCTTTACTGTATTGAAACAAAAGCTCACCCCATTACACTATATCTTTACCAGGACCTCAAAACTATGGAACTTCTTAGCTCAATCTGACAATCAACATACTTTTAAAACCCAAGCTTGGTGTAACCTTACCATCACCACTACTACTACCTGACTTACTTCACCATCTCTATAGGAACAGGAGGAGGCCATTCATCCCCATCGAGTTTGTCCCACCATTCAGTGAGATCATGGCTGATCTGTATCCTAACCCCATCCACCCACCTTGGCTCCATATCCCTTAACAGCAAAAATCAATTGATCTCAGATTTAAAATTATTGAGCGAGCATCCACTGCTTTTTGTGGGAGAGAGTTCCATACTTCTACCACCCTTTGCTTGAAGAAGTGTTTCCTAACTTCTCTCCTGAATGGCCTGACTCTGATTTTAAGGTTATGCCCCCTTGCCCTGGACACCCCCACCAGAGGAAAAAGTTTCTCTCTATCTATCCTATCAATTCCTTTCAAAATCCTAAAAGCCTCAATCAAATCATCCCACAATCTTCTACATTCCAGGGAATACAAGCTTAGTTTAAGTAATCTCTCCTCATAATTTAACCCTTGGAGCCCTGGTAACATTCTGGTGAATCTGCGCTGCCCATGTGTTTGACAGTTTAATGTCTTCATTGTGTCAAACTTTTGTTTGCTAACACTCACGTGAAGCCTTGCATTGCACTACAGGCTTCGACCCTTCACCTGGGGATCTCATTAAGGGCACGGGACCAGTGTGACATATCACCTCCCGCAGTAGCCACCGGTGTAGCCCGTTGAGCGAGTTCCCAACTTTGAGCTGATCGGGAGCGCAATCCACGGGCAGTTTGTGAACTCAGTCCCACGAAGAATTGGGTTTAAACTGCTCCACGTTAAACTATCAAACATATGGGCTCCGTCATACCTGGAAAGTTTGACTGAACAGGCTGGGGCTCATTTCTCTAGAAAAGAGAAGGATGAGGGGTGACCTGATAGAGGCCTTTAAAATTATGAAAGGGGTTCGATAGGGTAGAAAATGTTTCCACTTGGGGGGGAAATCCAAAACGAGGGGTCATAAATATAAGATAGTCACTAATAAATTCAATAGGGATTCAGGAGAAACTTCTTAACCTCAGAGAGTGGTTAGAATGTGGAACTCGCTACCACATGGAGTAGTTGAGGGGAATAGTACAGATGCATTTAAGGGGAAACATGAGGGAGAAAGGAATAGAAGGATATGCTGACAGGAGGAGATGAAGTAGGGAGGGAGGAGGCTCGTGTGGAGCACAAACATTGGCACAGACCAGTTGGGCCGAATGGCCTGTTTCTGTGCTGTAAATTCTATGATAGCCGTGAACTTACCTGCTTAAGTTGTAACTTCTTCAGGTGAAGAGCTTCTTCCAACTGTTGTTTCTGTTTTAGGGAAGATGAAGAAAATGAATTAGCAATGTCAGCCTACCCACTCAACACGCACAGTGGACAGCAGACTCGGTGCTAGGCAGTACCTCAAGCAACGAGGCAGTACCTCAAGCAATGTTCAGTTATATCTCAGGGCCCCAGCATAGAAACGATCATTTGTGAACTTCTGATCAACAGCCACAATCCTGAACGCTGTCTTGCTCTAGTGTTCACACTTAGGAATTCACCCGTACACTGCGTGGGTGAGTAGCACTGGGGAGGGTCTGATTTCAGGCATGCCACATAAGGAATGGCCAAGTGATGGTCAGACCTTCCCACAGGAAGAGAAGAAAATACTTTCTGACAAACAGCTTCCATGATATCATCACTTGCAAGAAAGACAGACAGACTTGCATTTATACAGCGCTTTTCATGACCTCAGGGCGTTCCAAAGCACTTTATAGCCAATGAAGTACTTTCTGAAGTGTAGTCACTGTTGTATTGTTGGAAACGCAGCAGCCAATTTGCACACAGCAAGATCCCACAAAGAGCAATGACCAGGTCATCTGTATTTTCAGTGATGTTGGTTAAGGGATAAATATTGACCGGGACACCTAGGAGAGCTCCCCTGTTATTTTTCGGAAGAGTACCCTGGGATCCTTTACGTCCACCTGAGGGGGGCAGACGGGGCCCTCGGTTTAACGTCTCATCCGAAAGACGGCATCTCCGACAGTGCAGCACTCCCTCAGTACTGAACTGGGAGCGTCAGCCTGGATTTTGTGCTCAAGTCTCTGGAGCGGGGACTGGAACCACGACCTTCTGACTCACACGAGAATGCTGCCCACTGAGCCACGGCTGGCACCTGAAACAAAACGAGCTCCTGTACAATCAACCTCCGATTACCTTTGCTTCATATAACTGCATAGCCTCCCTTAGAGCCTGCTGCTTTGTCTCCAGAGCTTGGAATTTCTGCAGGATTGTGGAGATGTTGTGCAGCTCTTCATCTTGTAATCGAAACTCTGCTTTCAGGTTCTTCCACTTTTGCCTCGTTTCATTTAGTTTTGTCTCTATTTAAAGAAATGAACTTGCATTGTAAATATCTCAGCTTCCACTTTCCCCCCCAACACCACACCCGTCAAATCCACCAAAATCCATTCACGTGTGAAAAGGTTTAGCTAACCTCCATACTCGTCCTCTCAAATTCACTATCATCCAACAACAACTAGCATTTATAAAGCAGCAGTTTCTCTATTGCCCCCCCACAATTCATCGTCTCCTCCACAGGATCCATCACCTGCTCCTTTGACCCGCCTTTAACATAGTAAAACATCGATGGAGCGTTAGTGGACAAAATTTAACACCAAGCCACGAAAGGAGATATTAGGACAGGTGACCAAAAGCTTGGTCAAAGAGGTAGGTTTTAAGGAGCGTCTTAAAAGGAGGAGAGAGAGGTAAGAGGTTTGGGGAGGGAATTCCTGAGCTAAGGGCCTAGGTAGCTGAAGGCACGGCCGCCAATGGTGGAGCGATTAAAATCGGGGATGCGCAAGAGGCCAGAATTGGAGGAGCGCAGAGATCTCGGAGGGTTGTAGGGCTGGAGGAGGTGACAGAGACAAGGAGAGGCGAGGCCACGGAGGGATTTGAAAACAAGGATGAGAATTTTAAAATCGAGGCATTGCCAGACCAGGAGTCAATGTAGGTCAGCGAGCACAGGGGTGATGGGTGAACGGGACTTGGTGCGAGTTAGGTAATATCACAGACAAGGCCATCTCTGATCACTTCCTTGTCTCCCTCACCATCCACATCTGTTTGTCCGACCCCATCCTCTTTAAATCACCCGCCACCCAAGAAAAAAATACTCTCCACTCCCTCACCAGCACTGTGACTCCAAACTACCCCTCCACAAACCTTCCAACAGCCTCACTGTCCCCATCAACTTGTTTCACAGCTCCTTTGTTTCCATTTTCAATGCCCTTGTCCCCACCAAATCCCTCCAGGTCACACCCCTGCTGCTTGCCCAGGTACGGCCCACTCCTCTGAGGGCTGCAGGCCTGTGCGCACCTGGCGCATGATAGACCAACTGGCCCACCGCCAGATCGGGCTTTAGCATCTCAAGCTATAATGTCCCTCCTATCTTCATGGCCAAGCTCCAGGACCATCATGCAGGATAAACCCGAATTCCGTTACTCTCCCACAAACTGCCTCCTCCTACCTTCCATCTCTGTTCCCTCCGCCATCGCCTCCAGCACTCGGTGCAAGAAATTCATGGATTTCTTTGCCTCCAAAATTGAGGCTACCCGTATGGCTCTCCTCATCTCCCCCGTTCCTCCAACGTCTCCCTGTCCTAACCACCCCGACACCTCCCTACTCAGTCTGACCCCCACAACACTCCACAGATTCTCTACTGCCCACCCCCCCCATCCGCCCCCCACACCATAATTTCCACCATGGGATCCATCACATGCTCCTTTGATCCCTTCTGTACACAGCTACTTTTCCCACCGTTCAGGGCTCACTGACATCATTAACTGCTCCCTTTTGGAACATAGGAACAAGTGGAGGCCATTCAGCCCCTCGAGTCTGTTCCGCCATTCAACTGGATCATGGCTTAACTCCATTTACCCGCCTTGGTTCTGTAACCCTTAATACCCTTACCTAAAAAAAAAATCTATCAATCTCAGTTTTGAAATGTTCAATTGACCCCCAGTCTCGACAACTTTTTGGGGGGGGGAAGAGTTCCAGATTTCCACTACACTTTGTGTGAAGAAGTGCTTCCTGACATCACCAATGAATGGCCTAGTTCTTATTTTAAGGTTCTGCCCCCTTGTTCTGGACTCCCCCCATCAGAGAAATAGTTTCTCTCTATCTACCCTTTCAACTCCTTTAATCATTGGACGTCTAAGACTTGGCTCAGTGGTAGTACACTTGCCTCTGAGTCAGAAGGTCATGAGTTCTAGTCCCACGCCAGATACTTCAGAGTAGTACTGAGGGAGTGCTGCACTCTCAGAGGTGCCCTCTTTCAGATGAGACATTGAACTGAGGCCCCGTCTGCCCTATCAGGTAGACAGATGTAAAAGATCCCATTGCACTATTCGATAAAGAGCAGGGGAGTTCTCCCCGGTGCCCTGGCCAATATTTATATCTCAACCAACATCACAAACAGATTATCTGGTCATCATCTCATTGCTGTATGTGGGATTTTGCTGTGCGCAAATTTGTTGGTCAATAAAAGGTGCGGTGAGAGTGGACCTGAGCAGTGAAATCAAAGAAAAAACAAAAGGTGAGGTGTTAGAGGAACACCGAGGGTGAGTCAGTGTAAGTATTTAGTGCGGTGGTTAGTGTCTTTAGTGGTTAGTCTGTTGGTTAAAAAGCCTTAAAACTAAACAGTTAAAAAGAGGGGAAACTAGTTTAAAGTAGATAAATTAATTCTTTTAAAAAAAAACTAAAAATAAACCAAGTCAATTAATTACATAAAAACTTTGATTAACTAAATATATAAAACAAGGTTAGATAGGGATGGCAGGGCAGGTGGTGTGCCGTGACTGCAGCATGTGGGAGTCCGTGGAGACCAGAGAGATCCCGAGAACCACATCTGCATTAAGCGTCTGCAGCTCGAGGAACTTCGGCTCAGAGTTGTTGAGCTGGAGTCCGAGCTGCAGACATTGTGATGCGTCAGGAAAGGGGGAAGAGTTATCAGGACACTTTGATCCAGGAGGCAGTCACACCCCTTAGGTTAAGTAGTAGTTTAGATTTGGTCAGTGGTCAGGGACAGGAGGGTATGGGGACCCAGGATCCAGTAATGGAGGAGCCTCAGCCTCTGACCTTATCCAACAGGTAGGAGGGTACTTGCTACCTGTGTGGATGAAAACAAAGACTGCGGGGAGGATGGGCAGTTTGACCACGGCACCGTGGTACAGGAGGCCATTCAAGTGGGGTGGGTAAAAAGGAATGTGGTAGTGGTAGGGGATAGTATAGTCAGGGGGATAGATACTGTTCTCTGCAGCCGCGACCGGGAGTCCCGAAGGCTGTATTGCCTGCCCGGTACCAGGGTTAAGGATATCTCATCGCAACTAGAAAAGAACGGAGCATGAGGGGTCATGGTCCACGTAGGGATCAACGACATAGGTAGAACTAGGAATGAGGCCCGGCCGAGGGAGTTTGAGGAGCTAGGGTCCAAATTAATAAGCAGAACCTCAAAAAGGTAATAATCTCTGGATTACTGCCTGAGCGCAAATTTTCTTAGGGTCAAACAGATCAGAGTATTAAATGCGTGGCTCAAAGAGTGGTGTGGGAGACAGGGGTTTCAATTCATGGGGCACTGGCACCAGTACTGGGAAAAGAGGGAGCTGTTCCGTTGGGACGTGCTCCACTTAAACCGGGCCGGGACCAGTGTCCTGGCGAATCGAATAACCAGGGCGGTAGATAGGGATTTAAAGTAAAAAAAGTGTCGGGGTTGGGGGCGAGGCTTCAGGAAAGGGTAAATTTATAAATCGAAGAGAACAGTCAACGTCAGGAAGGGACAGTATTTAACGGTAATAGTGCATCAGTGTACAAGGTCAAATTAGGGAAAAGTGGTAAAAAGTTAAAATTAAAGGGGCTTTATTTGAATGCACAAAGCATTCGGAACAAGATAGATGAATTAATGGCACAAATAGAGATAAATGGGTTTGATCTAGTAGCCATTACTGAGTTGTGGTTGCCAGGTGACCAAAGGTGGGAACTAAATATTCCAGGGTACTTTACTTTTCGAAAAGACAGATAAAATGGAAAAGGAAGGTGGGGGGGGGGGGATAGCCCTGATAATAAAGGATGACATAAAGACAGTAGTGAGAAAGGATCTTGGCTCGAAAGATCAGGAAGTAGAATCAGTATGGGTGGAGATAAGAAATAACAAGGGGCAGAAAACACTGGTAGGAGTAGTTTATAGGCCCCCTAACAGTAGTTACACTGTTGGACAGAGTATTAATCAAGAAATAAGAGGAGCTTGTAACAAAGGTAATGCATTAATCGTGGGGGACTTCAATCTTCGTATAGACTAGGCAAATCAAATTGGCAAAAGTAGTTTGGAGGATGAGTTTATGGAATGCATTCGAGACAGTTTCCTAGAACTATACGTTGTGGAACCAACCGGGGAACAGGCTATTTTAGATCTTGTCTTGCGTAGTGAGACAGGGTTAATTAGTAATCTCATAGTAAGGGATCCTCTGGGAAAGAATGATCATAATATGATGAATTTCACATCGAGTTCGAGAGTGACGTACTTAAGTCCGAAACTAGAGTCTTAAACTTAAACAAAGCCAATTACGTAGGTATGAGGGGCGAGTTGGCTAAGGTTGTTTGGGAAATTAGACTAAAAGGTATGACAGTAGATAAGCAATGGCAAACATTTAAAGAAATATTTCATGATTCTCAATGAATATACATTCCATTGAGGAATAAAAACTCCATTGGAAAAGTGATCCATCCATGGCTAACTAAAGAAGTTAAGTTTAGTATTAGATTAAAAGAAGAGGCTTATAATGTTTCCAATCTGTTACAGATTGTAAGAGCTTCTACAAGGATGTAAAAAGGAAAAGAGTAGCGAAAGTAAACGTTGGTTCCTTAGAGGCTGAGACAGGAGAAATTATAATGGGGAATAAGGAAATGGCGGAGACGTTAAACAAATATTTTGCATCTGTCTTCACAGTAGAGGTTGCAAAAAACATACCAGAAATAGTGGGGAACCAAGGGTCTATCAAGAGTGAGGAAGTGAAAGTAATTATTAGTAAAGAAAAGGTACTGGAGAAAGTAATGGGACTAAAAGCCGACAAATCCCCTGGACCTGATGGGCTACATACTAGGGTTTTTAAGAGGTCGAAGATCAGCCATGATCTTATTGAATGGTGGAGCAGGCTCGAGGGGCCAGATGGCCTTCTCCTGCTCCTATTTCTTATGTCCTTAAACACTAAGCTTTATTGCCTGTGAGTCCACGCCAATATCACACACAACTTGTACCGTTTGTTCTCAAGCAATGACCTTTCAGATGAAAGGGACCCCAAAAGCCTCCATTAGGAGACCATTACAGGCACGTTTCACTTTAAAGCCTTTTGCTGCCCCCCCAACCCCCACCCCTTGCTCATGATTGACCACCAACTCACGGATGTTCTGCTGCTGGATGTTTTCTTTAATTCCTTTGGCATCGCTGTTTTTCACCACTTCTAGGAACAAAGCACAGGTCTTCAGCTGCCGAAACATCATCTTCTGGTTCCTCCGAAAACCCTGAAAGAGTAAGGCATTGTACCTGCATTGTAAATACAGCGTCCACCAAATCTACACAGTGTAGTACTGAACTAATAACCCCAAAGAAAAGACAGACTTGCATCTAATAATGTACCTTCTGGCATCTTCTGGAAACGTTTTAAAATGGTTCAAATACAATGAACCACTTTGCAGTGCGGTGTGGGAGGGTGACTGTCTCGGTGGATAAATGCTGCAGCCATTTTGTACACAGCAAGGTCTCAAAAGCTGCAACAGGCTGACGGGTCAGTTAATGGATTTTTGTTGGGTGTTGGTTAGGGAGGAATGTTGGCCTGGACTCTGGGAAAACTCACTGCTCGTCTTCAAATCATAGTATCATACAGCACAGAGGGAGGCCATTCGTCTCATCGTGTCTGTGCCGGCTCTTTGAAAGACTTGTCCAATTAGCCCCACTCCCCTGCACTTTGCTCATAGCCTGGCAAATTTCTCCTTTTCATGTATTTATCCAATTCCCTTTTGAAAGTTACTATTGAATCTGCTTCCACCGTGACAACTCACTGCATAAAAAAAAATTCTAATTTCCCCCCTGGTTTTTTTGCCAATTACCTTAAATCTGTGTCCGCTGGTTACCAACCCTCCTGCCAGTGGAAAAATTCACCCTATCTATTCTATCAAAACCCCTCAAATAATGCCATGGGATCTTCAACTTCTACCCAAATCATCAGAACAGGCAGACAGGACCTTGGCTTAACGTCTCATCTGAAGAACGGTATCTCTGACGATGCAGCACTACCCTGGACTAGTCAATCTAGGAATATGTGGTCAAGTTCTGGAGTGGGAGCCTAAACCTACAACCTCCTGATTCGGAGGTAAGCGTGCGACCAAGTAAGCAAAACTGACAAAGTAATCTTACAATTTGTACAGGGATCGTAAGAGGGTCACGTTTTCCAATATGAGACTGCCACCCGAGAAAACCTTTATCCCCCAACTAAACACGCCTGCTTCTTTCCACTCTCCTCTTCTGCTGGAATAGAGTTCGACTGACACGGGCAGCCCTGCAGTACCAGTGGATTGGTATCTTCTCTATGTTGGCTGACTATTTAACAATTGGGGGTGGGTGGCAGGAACATTAGACCCGAGCCTGGTCATGTTCTCATCCAACATCCACATAAGCTGGAGTATTGCGTCCAATTCTGGGCACCACACTTTAGGAAGGATGTCAAGGTCTTGGAGAGGGTGCAGAGGAGATTTACTGGAGTGGTACCAGAGGTGAGGGACTTCATGCTAATGGAGAGACTGGAGAAACTGGGGTTGTTATTTGAGATTTGATAAAGGTGTTCAAAATTATGAAAGGTTTTGATAGAGTAGATGGGGAGGAACTGTTTCCAGTGGCAGAAGAGTCGGTAACCAGAGGACACAGAATTAAGGTAATTGGCAAAAGATCCAGAGGGGAGATGAGGAGAAATTCTTTTAAGCAGTGAGTTGTAATGATCTGGAATGCGCTGCCTGAAAGGGCGGTGGAAGCAGATTCAATAATAACTTTCAAAAGGTAATTGGATAAATACTTGAAGGGGAAAAATTTGCAGGGCTGTGGGGAAAGAGCAGGGGGAGTGGGACTAATTGGATAGCTCTTTCAAAGAGACGGCACAGACACGATGGGCCGAATGGCCTCCTTCTGTGCTGTATCATTCTATGATTCTAAGTGCTCTTTCCAGCTGGGATCACTGGATCAGGAGCAGCAATCGCAGCTCATTTTTGCCCCCCCCCCACCCCAGCCCAGAGAGGCTGAGGCTAGTTATACCACCTGAACTGCTGTCCCAGCAGAACGGTGACCGAGCTGGGATCCTCCTGCTCCGTAAGGTTCAGTCCCGCGCGACTCACGCATTTCTCGTCAGCTGGGTGCGTGACCCATTTTGTAGAATCTCCAAACCACACAGAGTGTTTCTGTTTGCATAATATGGTGCTCTCACTCTCTCCCCGTGGAGAGGCACCCCATTTACCCAAATCCCGAGCACTCAGGCACAGGTTGGTAAAAGCCCTGGGCTTAACGGTCCCCAAGTGCGAGCAGGGGCAATGTTGAAGTTCAACCAGCTGAAAGCCTGCGGCCTATGAAAGAGCACTGGCAATGTCTGTGGTACTTGGCCAGCTAGCACCACCCCATCATTTAGGGCAGTTGCTTGCAGGGCTACCTGGAGCCGGGTGGGAAGAGTCTCAGCTCCCAGAGCCAACTCTAGACCTCCCAATCCCAACGAATCAGGCCGACTGGTCATCCTTCAACAAATGGGCTGGACCTGTCAGGGTCATGTTGGATTACTGAGAATGCCACAAAAGCCTTTACTAAACGAGCAGCCGGGAAGCTGTCGAGAAGTTAATGTTTTGTTCAGGGAGTCTGTCTGGAGGATGTACACCTTTGCACTGCTTTGCGCTAACCTGGTCTTAGCATTAAATCAGAACTACCCACAAAAATCAATCCCAATTACCTCATGATGCTTGACAGCTATCCCAGGACTTCTGACTAATTGAATCTTTACAGTACAAGATTCTCTGTAGCCAGTCCACAGCATTTACGTTTGTTTTTCCATTGAGTTTATACTCTCACAGGGACATTTTTTGTATTTCCCACACCAGCCACCCTGTGACCTCAAAGTCAGATGTCCAGTGGTAAACGATGGGCAGTTTTGTGCTGTCGGCTCACGCCCATTAGAAACTGAAGCCAGACTGGACAAACTCACTTCACGTAGAACCGCAAAAGTCCACAGGCAGGAGGTGTGAGCCCCAGTCAGGGCTGGATTTGAACCAGGTGAAAAGGCAGTGTCTAAATCCATAGTGCTACCAGGTTCCCAGGTTTATCCCCTCTCTCTCTTTTACCCCATTTCCCCGTCACATTCTTAGAATCACTTTCAACATTTTATTTTGCTGCTTATTTTCTTCCCCAGCACATCAAACTATGGAATTCAGTTTTCTCCACCTCCTAGGTCAGTAGAAATTGCTGACTAGCCACAGGTATGGCTACAGCGACACAGTTTTAGCCACAGGGACTAATTTTAGTAGAAAATGCTTTATACACGATACAGATAAATAGACTTCATGTGTGTATTTACTTAACAAACATCTACCACCATCCAGTAACCAGGGAAGTAAGACATTCACATCGATCAATAAACACTCACACTCTACTTTTCATCTTATCATTTTACCAAACAAACGCCCAAAAAGGCTAAAGTTCACATGCATACACCGTGCAAATATAAGTATCAAGATCACATGCCCAACTGTGTCTATTATTCATTTTTATTTAATCAGAAATGCAATTAGCCACATCTGGATTCCCAATTATCCACATCTGGACAACAATGTCCCAGGATCAACAGGTTCTTAAAACTGAAGCATGACCATTTCAGACCACCCCTACTTGATTTATCACGTTTTATCTCCTACTCTCTTCAACCTTACCCTTGGCTTAGGTTTTTGCAGAAATGTAAGTAAAAGTGTGGAATTAACTTGTAGTACTCACAACCGCATGCTGAACAACAGCGGGACCGTCCTCCGCCACACACTCATTCTCTTCAGGGATTTTTCTTGCAGCCTCTGCTTCCTTCAGAAGCCTGAATTTTTTAAAAAGAAAGGAATCAAAGTTTTCCCCACAGCAGCTGGCCAAAGACGATACAACTCCAGAAACACACACAACTGTACTATATATGTTTTTGAGAGTCCTCCTTTTGAAGGCGTTTCTTGCTATTCCCAGCCAAGAGGACAGGCAGGTGACCTGTTACCAGACATTTACTAACGATGCTCTCAAACCAGTTGTTAGGACATGCACAATGGTCAGCAGTGATTCCCTTAGGGTACAACTCTGCCACTCTGTGCTCTCCCACATGTAACTTTCATTTCAGTTTGCTTACAAAAACCTTATTTTAAAAGTCTCAGAAACTTCAATTATTTTTCTGAATACTTTGATCTCCTTCCCATTACTTTTCTCTAGAATTTCCATCTGCCTAGGCCCTAAGCTCTGGAATTCACCCCCTACACACCTCTTTCCTGCTTTTAAGACACTCCTTAAAACCTACCTCTTTGACCAAGCTTTTGGTCACCTGTCCTAATATCGCTATGTGGCTCAGTGTCAAATTTTAGTGTGATTACACTCCTGTGAAGCTCCTTGGAATGTTTTACTACATTAAAGGCGATATATCGAGTGAAAGTTGTGCTGAGGGATCCTACCCAAGTGGCCAATTTTCCATTTGTGAGTTTAGGCAATGATTATAAAGCAGGTTGTTCACAGGAGTGGGCAACCTGGCTGATTTTTCCTTTCTGTACCCCAGAGACAAGTCAATTGTAATTCTCCCTCAGTTAACTCAGTGCAGGTCAGGGACTGAACGTGGGCACTTCCTGGTCTGTATGGCAACATGTACAGCTCTGCCAGTCTGTGCTTCACCACATGTAACACTCACTTCAGTTTGCTTATCCAAAGCATGGAATGAATATTTATTTTTAAAAGTTACCAGGGAATAGATCAATTAGTTCTTTTTTTAAAAACTGCTTTCATTTCAATTCACAAGGTGACATATAACACCAGGAGACAGCATTGAAGCCACTGGGAGATAGACTTCAAGTGTCCCTTTACATTTCCACACCGTTCACCTAAGGAAGGAGGAAGCCTCCGAAAGCTTGTGGAATTTAAAATAAATTTGTTGGACTATAACTTGGTGTTGTAAAATTGTTTACAATTGTCAACCCCAGTCCATCACCGGCATCTCCACATCATGGCCTTTAATCTAAAGCAGCAGACTTTTCTTTTAAACAGGATTGGAAACAAGAGGAGTGCCGGCTCCTGAACCAACAGCTCAGCAACCGTCAACTACAGCAGGTCGGGGAGACTGGAGGTGGGGGGAGGAATCCTTCTCGGGCCGCCAGGATTGAGAGAGTGGGCGAGGGATCCGTGCGGCGGCTCTGAACCACAATAAGGTACCGGGCCGGGGCCGATACATCGGGGGCGCAATTTGTTACAATTTGGATACAATGAGCGGGGAATGTATCGGAGCGGGAGGCGGCCGCTCGCTACATTCACCGGCGGCGAACAGCTGGAACCCCCTCTGCCCGTTCCCCCTCGGACTGGGTGCTGAAGAGTCCTCACCCCCTCCCCTCACTCACCCCCTCCCCTCCCCTCCCCTCACTCACCCCCTCCCCTCCCCTCACTCACCCCCTCCTCTCCCCTCACTCACCCCCTCCTCTCCCCTCACTCACCCCCTCACGCTCGCCGCCCACATTTCAGCAACAACCCGCACAGGCAATTCAAATTTTCAGCTTCAACAAACGCCTTCACCTATTGGCTAATATCTCGCCAACATCACCATGGCGTCATGTTAAAGGGGATGGCTGGCGGGGCTCTTAAAGGTGCCGGGAGCAGTCGAGAGTTGCTGTAACAACCGGTCTCGGTCGGGGGAGGAAAAACTCATGTGTGAATATTCCTGTATCTCCAATCTTGCTGACCAGTTGCAACCCACAATTATTTAATTTGAATGAAATAATTTAAAGTTTAGGGGGCTTGGTAGAGACTGGATAATTCCTTTATTAAAATGCATGGAGCGAGATAAAAAATTCTCACACCTGCTCGAATCTGTTAATTTTAATTGCGCAAACCTAACTTCTGCAAAAATAAAATCACCCACTATCCCCTAGGATGACAAGGAAATGACAACATTTCAAAAGTAGTTCATTGGCTGTAAAGCGCGTTGGCATTGCCCGAGGTTGTATAAACGCAAGTTATTTCTTAAGAGCTGGGTATCCTCATCATACATGTGGAAGCTAACCCCATGTCTTCCAATCGTTAGCGCCCAAGGGACAGTATGATAAGGAAGAGGAAAACTCAGGAGGTAATGGTGAGGGGGCAGGAAGAGAAGTCGTTGGAGGAGATTCTCTGGCTACAACTGGACAGTTAAGTGTGGAACCAAGCAAGGGCAGTCCCACTCAGCTGGATAACAAAGAGGCGTTGGAGGAGGATGGTGCAGTCAACCGTGTCAAAGGCCGCAGACAGTTCAGGGAGCGATAGCGCACCACAGAGGGTGTCTTCTGTGACTTTGGTTCCAGCCATTTCAATACTGTGTCGGGCAGAAACCTGATTGGAGAGATTCAAACATGAAAGATGGGCATGGACTTTGGAGGCAACAACACGCTCAAGAACTTGAGAGGAAAGAGAGGTTGGATAGGGTGGTAGTTTTCAGGAACAGGGACTCAATAAAATTTACTGTTGCTTTACTTATGTTAATTAAGTTATGAAGAAAGTAATGAATCCCCAGGACCAGATGGTTTCCATCCCAGGGTTTTAAAGGAAGTAGGTGAGCACATTGAAAGATTATAGTTAGGGCATCTGCAAAGTTCTCTAGATTCAGGAACTGTCCCTCTAGATTGGAAAATTGCACATGTCACTCTGCTTTTTAAGAAAGGAGAGAGGGGGGAAACAGGAGAATTATAGACCAGTTAGCCTAACATCTGTTGTGGGGAAAATGCTGGCATCTATAATTAAGGATAGGGTGACTGAACACTGAGAATTTTCAGTTAATCAGAGAGAACCAGCATGGATTTGTGAAAGGTAGGTCGTGCCTGACAAACCTGATTGAATTTTTTGAAGAGGTGACTAAAGTAGTGGACAGGGGAATGTCAATGGATATTATTTATATGGACTTCCAGAAGGCATTTGATAAAGTCCCACATAAGAGACTGTTAGCTAACATAGAAACCCATGGAATAGAGGGAAAAGTACGGACTTGGTTAGGAAGTTGGCTGAGTGAAAGGCAACAGAGCAGGGATAATGGGTAGGTACTCACATTGGCAGGATATGACCAGTGGAGTCCAGCAGGGATCTGTCTTGGGGCCTCAATTATTCACAATATTTAATAACGGCTTAGATGAAGGCATAGAAAGTCTCATACCTAAGTTTGCCGATGACACAAAGATTGGTGGCATTGTAAGCAGTGGAGAAGAAAACATAAAATTACATAGTGATATTGATAGATTAGGTGAATGGGCAAAACTGTGGCAAATGGAATTCAATGTAGACAAATGTGAGGTCATCCACTTTGGATCAAAAAAGGATAGAATAGGGTACTTTCTAAATAGTAAAAAGTTAAACAGTGGATATCCAAAGGGACTTAGGGGTTCAGGTACATAGATCATTGAAGTGTCATGAACAGGTGCAGAAAATAATCAATAAGGCTAATGGAATGCTGGCCTTTATATCTAGAGGACTAGAGTACAAGGGGGCAGAAGTTATGCTGCAGCTATACAAAACTCTGGTTAGACCGTACCTGGAGTACGGTGAGCAGTTCTGGGCACCGCACCTTCGGAAGGACATATTGGCCTTGGAGGGAGTGCAGCGTAGGTTTACTCGAATGATACCCGGACTTCAAGGATTAAGCTACAAGGAGAGATTACACAAATTGGGGTTGTATTCTCTAGAGTTTAGAAGGTTAAGGGGTGATCTGATCGAAGTTTATAAGCTATTAAGGGGAACAGATAGGGTGGATAGAGAGAAACTATTTCCGCTGGTTGGGGATTTTAGGAGTAGGGGGCACAGTCTAAAAATTAGAGCCAGACCTTTCAGGAGTGAGATTAGAAAACATTTTTACACACAAATGGTGGTAGAAGTTTGGAACACTCTTCTGCAAACGGCAATTGATGCTAACTCAATTGTTAAATTTAAATCTGAGATGTAGCTTTTTGGCAACCAAAGGTATTAAGGGATATGGGCCAAAGGCAGGTATATGAAGTTAGATCACAGATCAGGCGTGATCTTATCAAATGGCAGAGCAAGCTCGAGGGGCTGAATGGCCTACTCCTGTTCCTATGTCATGGGGGCTGAAGAGGGGAGTGATAACTACACCACTATTAGAATTGTTAAAAATTACATCAACTTTCCATCCAAAAAAATTTAAAACATACCTTTGTACTTCTTTGTTAACTTGGCTCAATTGGGAACACTGCTGTCTGAATCAGAAGGTTGTGGATTGAAACCCCACTCCAGGACATGAACACAGAACCCCGGGTTGACTAAGGCAGTGCTGCTGTCAAAGATGGTGTCCTTTGGACTCAATTTGAAAAGTAGGGAGTTCTCCCAGTGTCCTGGCCAGCATTCCTTTCTCAAACATTCCCAGTGGATTGGAAATCATAAATGTAACACTGCTATTCAAGAAAGGAGGGAGAGAGAAAACAGGAAACCACAGGCCAGTTAGCCTGATATCAGTAGTCAGGAAAATGCCAGAATCCACTGTTAAAGAAGTGGTAACAGGGCACTTAGAGAATAATATTAGGCAGTCAACATGATTTTATGAAAGGGAAATCGTGCTAGACAAATTTATTAGTTGTTTTGAAGGGGTAACTAGCAGGGTAGATAAAGGGGAAATCAGTGGATGTGGTATATTTGGATTTTCAAAAGGCATTAGATAAGGTGTCATACAAAAGGTTGTTACATAAGAGCTCACAGGGTTGGGGGTAATATGCTAGCATTAGCAGATGGATTAAGGGACAGAGAAAAAAGGGGGAGTAAACAAGTCATTTTCAGGTTGGCAGGCTGTAACTAGTGCGGTGCCACAAGGATCGGTGCTTGGGCCTCAGCTATTTACAATCTATATTAATGACTTTGATTAAATGAGTTTAACGTATCCATGTTTGCTGACGATACAAAGCGAGGTGGGAAAGTAAGCTGTGAGTCTGCAAAGGGATATAGACAGATTGAGTGAGTGGGCAAGGTGGCAGATGGAATAGAATTTGGGGAAATGTGAGGTTATTCACTTTGGTAGGAAGAATAGAAAAACAGAATATTTTTTAAATGATAAGAAACTATTAAATGTTGGTGTTCAGGGGAATTTGTCCTTGTACAAGAAACAAAGTTAGCATGCAGGTACAACAAGCAATTAGGAAGGCTAATGATATGTTGGCCTTTATTGCAAGGGGGTTGGAGTACAAGAGTAAGTCTTGCTGCAATTGTACAGGGCTTTGGTGAGACCACACCCGGAAAACTGTGTATAGTTTTGGTCTCCTTACCTAAGGAAGGATATACTTGCCTTAGAGGTGGTGCAACAAAGGTTCACTAGATTGATTCCTGGGATGAGAGGGTTATTGTTGATCCAAATCTGCTGCCCATATCCTATCCTGCACTAAGTTCGACTCACCCGTCCTTGCTGACTTACATTGGCTCCCAGTCCAAATGCCTCTAATCTAAAATTCTCATCTTAGTTTAAATCCCTTCACTGCCTCACCCCCCTCCCTATAACCTCCTTCAGCCCTACAACCCCTCCAGCAGCACCAGCAGGAGCATTGAAGGAAATCATCCACCTGACCTTTCAGCCAAGAATGTTACACTTTGCAGAGGTAGAGCCTCCCCAGTAGCTGTTTATTTCTCAGCAACCCCAACATGGCAGACACTGATCCTGAAAAAATACCTGGCCCCCAGGCAGCATCTTCCAGTAGCTGTGACCCCAAGTCTGAGTTTCCTCATCAACTATACAATAGGCATCTGTTTTAAGTGGCAACATAAAAGGCAGCTTACCATGCTAGCTGTTTTGAAGTTCTAGATGTCCAGTCCAATGCCAGTCATCACTACTTAATCCAGGTAATGTAGGGGCTTTAGCTAAGATGTGGACTGATCGCTCTTCCACCCCCAATGATAGGTTGCACTAGACCACTTAGAGGAGCAATTTCTGGCAACTGTTGGCAATATCAGCATTTCTTGTACAGCATTGCCTGAAGATTTACCACTGCCTTTTCTCAGCCTTTCCTTCCCCAAATAACCACAACGTCAGTGCTTCACAGATGAAAGGAGAGAAGAGTTAATTTCAGGAAGGTACCTCCATGTGGGTTGCTGTACTTTCATTGTTAACTGGTAGTCATTGTAAGGAATTACATATCACATGCATCATTACTGGACTAATTCTGTTTAATAGATGAGCATCTTCTGAAGTAAAAAGCCAGTGTTTCATGTGCTTCAAAAGCACCCTGCTTTCCCAATGGACTGCTCAATATCAAAGTCTAATCTTGTATTGGGGAGGGGTCCATGAAAGATGCAATTTAACCCAACAAATTCTCATCTCACTTACACACTGCTTTAAAGTATAAAAATGTCTTGTTCACTGTTCTTATAGCAGGAACCACTTATGAGCTGAGAAACAACTTTAAATAGGATTTTTAAAAAAGACACAGAAGCAACACTTACTATTTCTCAGTGTACTTTATTATCCTGTATTCTACAGCTGAAAGCCCACAGGACAGCAACAGGTAGCACTGAGGAATGATCAGAATTCCCCATCAGTACGATCTCCAAAGTACAAAATAAAGGCATGAAAAGGCCCGGACCTTTCCCAGTATGCAATTATTAACTGGATAAAACACCCTTTTGCCAGTGTAAATACATGGTGCCTCTCCTCTCAGCCTGCACTGAAGTGGTATGAACAGCTGCACCAAACTGCATTCACCTTCTGACACTAAGGCACATATCCAATACCCTGTATACACTTGTATTACATTATTGTGTGGAACAAGTATAGTTATTTCAGCAATCACATAATGTAAGACTAAGTACAAGTTGTGCTGGGGAATGTTTTGACACTTTTTAAATTCAGACTTTGTTGGAAAAATATGCCACTTTCGTTTTACAAGTGTCTCCGGTTTAGTTAACGTCTGATACCAAGTGCAGCGAGACATCAATACCACAATTTTTCTTTTTATTTTCCTAATCAAATAAAAGCAAAGATAGATCACCAAGCAGTTTGAATGGCATCCTACATGCCTACTTTCAATATGAAATTTGATTTTGTTTTCCTCCAAACTCTTTAGAAATCCAAAGCATGACCTGAATACAATTAATAAATCTTTGGCACTCTACGTTGTTTCAGCTGCTACAGTACAAATTGTGGAGGGGAAAGGGGTTCCAAAGTGCTATCCGGCATATTAGGGCATGATGCATTTCCATTTTGATTTCTTTAACCTTTTCAAATCCCTCTGCATCATTTACACTTTTCACAGTTTTATTTCTCTTTACAGGGGAAGAAAGGCTTTTTTTTTTCTTTTAAAGAGATAGTATCCTTCATGATGTGAAGAAAAAGCGACAAGCCCTCAGCCAACTGTGGCCAAATGGCCACCGATTCAAAAATACCTGGTGGGCAAAAATGGCGGTGTGACAATGGTGGTAAGATACAACAGTGGGGCATAGTTGCCATCTTCACCATGTAGAACTATTTTAAGGTCATTCCCGATCATCATTTTGATGTCACCGGCCACCACGTTTGCTTGACCACAATCCCTTTGTTAGCTTACATGCGCTGAATTTAGAGGTATGGAAAAAAACACCTAAACACACCATTTATTTATCTATCCCAGCCTTCTTGTAAAACACAACACATCGTTATTTTTCAAAGCAAATGGCAGTAACACTGCTAAAAATAGGCCACCTTTTTATTAAAGGTCTATACAAAATTTGTTGCATTTTAGAGAAACTATATGGATATTTTCAAAAATAGTTGGAATAGATTAAATGGCATGTTGCGTGGATCTGATTCAACGGTTTAAAATACAGCCAATGCAAGCTATTTAAAAAGGGGATACCATCTCCTTAAACTAGGCTGAAGACCAACTGAAAGCTTCGCACAAGGAAGCTCTGAGCATTCATCAGTGTTTCCCAATAAGAGCAACTCTCATTCAATTCTTGTGCTGCTTCAGTAGATTCAACTCTTTAATGCAAATGCTAACCATTTAAGTAAATTGTAATGAATCTGAAGTAGAGAAAGTGTATGCCTTCTCACTCACACGCACTCATCCCTGACCAAGAACCTCAACCTCATTATTCATGCACGAATTTCCACGTAGTACGATTACATCAGCCAGGCTGAGGATCCAATTTTCCTCCCAGCAGCAATGTTCATAATCCTTTTGAATTTATTTTCTTAAAACACTCCCGCTGTTTGACAGAAGGGGATTTCTTCTCGTTCTTGTTGCAGGTTATGTTGGCCTTTTTTTGTTTCGGCGTTCAGTCCAAGATACTGCTGGATCAGGTGGTGTGATGCAAACCTCACTCACTCATTCTCACATTCTCAAACATTCAACATCCTTGCACACTCCTCACTTCTGTTCCAAAGATTTGAGAATTCCAGTGGGGTCTCAGGTGTCTTCCTTATCCCAATGCTGTCAGAAATCTGCAACAAAAGAATTTGGTTGAAAATTCTCTCCAGTACAGCTGTCAAAACTTGGGTGCTATAATTTTGCTGTGCCATCTAGCTGCTTCATATTTAAAACAGCTTGATCAACTGTATTTTTAAAACCATATAAAATTGCTGCTCAACAACCCAGTATCAAAACCTTAGTGAATCCTTTCTACCTCTTCCATCCTGATAGCAGTTGCTGGCTCTTCTAGAGAAAGCAAACCTTTTTCTGTTGCTCAGTTCTGACCAAAGCTCTGTTTAATCTGACAGGAATGTCAGATCCTTTCAACGCCACTAACAGTAACCCTCCCATTGTCAAGGAGGCATGCATCTGAACTTCCCTTTGCCCTACTACAGTAACATCAACCTCTCCATTCTATTCTACCTATTCTTTAATATTTGCCCATGTTCATCCCATACCCGAGTTGATCTTTTTTACTCTCAAACTACAGCCATTACAGCACTACTTTCAAAGATATGGAAGCGATCAATTTATCACCAATACAAGTTTGTGTAATCCATCATCACCAGTATAGTTTTCTAGACAGCTGTTCCATTAGTGATCTTGTCAATCATTTTTTATATCTCAAGAAACTGGTCCAAAAAAAGTGAATCAACCATTGTCCTGAACATCTTCAACTGACAGCATGATAAAAAGCTATCATAGCAGGTGTTTTTTTTTCTCTCAAATTGCTCTGTACTGTAGTTGACTTGGGTTCTCCACAACTCAGTGACCTCCAATCATCCAATGCCATCAACTCTTTGATTCCAATGAACCTCCTTCAAGACTTCATGCCGTCAGAACTCAACCTCCAGCCCTTTCAGCACAATAGCTGAATTATATTAATATTCAAGTCCTTCAACAAGCCAATGAAAGCTTTCTTTCCATTCTTCAAAAAGTTAATTTCGACAAGTCTAACCTACAGCTTTACCAACTAAACTTTTCATAATTCCACCTTCCGTCCTTCATTTATCAATATTCAAAAAGTATGCAAAAAAAGCTGGTCTGATAGAGCTAAGGGGGAAATGAACTATCATAACAGGTCATTACTTTATTGAAATCACCTGTGCTCCTCTGAACTTTGTTCTTGTTCTAAGTATATCTCATAACAGGAAGCTTCTTACTTCCTTTAGTCTTTCCTCATTCCTATAATCCTCAAAACTTATCAAAGTGGCATCACTAGTTTATCATCTTGTTCATTCTTTTCAACTATGGTGTCATGCACCAGACGATGGCCTGTCACCTTGGTTTTTCAAATATTTAAAAAAATACAATACTAGAAACTCTTCACAAGAAATACAAGATTACAGTAATTCAAAAATTGCCCACTTAAGTAAACTATACAAAAAGATTTTAAAATAATGTAATTTGTTTTAGTTCTAAAACAATGTTCAAATAAGAGCACGAGATTGTGATATTTAAAATATGCAGCCAATTCCTCAAAAACCACCATTTGCTATCAGGTAATGAATGGAAGCCAATCACTTCCCACCCAAAATTTAAAGGCATCTATGGCCAGTTATATATTGAGCAACTAGCTCAATGATGGAACTTGGCTGGTGTATGAAAAAAAGAGAATGGGACATGCCTAAGGGAACCTAAACAAATTAAAACATACTCCAAGGATTTTGTACCTAGGAAACCCTCTAAGGGTTTGAGGAAGCCATCCTGAAGATCATTTCAAGTCAAGTTAGTAGTTGAACCAGATTCACAACGCCGCAGGTTAGGATCACCGCGCTGCACAGAGACTTTGCGCCCCATGACTGCATTCTGCTCCATTTCATACAGATGTTAAAGCACAGCATGTTGTGCTGCACAGGACTGTAATTTGATTTTCCCTTTGAACTGCACATTGAGCTTGCAGTTTAAGTGGGAGCCATACAATTTTCAGGACAGCCCATGATCAGTCTTACTCATCCAGCAATAAACAAGAGGCAGAATGGTCAGCATGTAGATTAAAAGTGAACCACACTAAATTCTCAGCACCAGAACTTCCAGTGAAGTCAGTCATTTTGTTAGTTTTTAAACCCAGTGCAGCTCTGAAATTCCACTATTATTTTGTGCAGAAAAAGCTCGAAGACCTTGTATTCATTCATCCATCCTTTTTAGGAATTCCATGTTGCAAAATATCCAAAGTCTTGAAGTTGCTACCCACAGGAGGTACCTGCTTCAGAACTGGAAAAGTGGAAGCTACTGGTAGTGTTTTTTTTAATATAAGCACAGATTTGTGCCCAAGTCACTCCTGCTTAAAGGACAAAAAGTGTACAGCATATTTCCCATGTATCCCAATGTGCAGCAGATTGTAATGGACTGGTACTAGAGACAGAAGGGACTGAGTAGATATGGTGCTGAGTGGATATCTCCATATAAATTCTCCCACTGAAAGTCAGATGTACTTCAATGGCAGGTTGGGTGTTCCACCACAAAAACAGGAAAAAAGCAACTGTAGGCAGCCAACTTAATAACCATACCAGGCAAAACAGCTGGACAAAAGGTGTCTTACCAAGCTTGATTTTTCAGTTTTCGAAGCTCTTTAGTAGCCCATGTAGCCAAAGTTTTAGTTTTGTTCGTTTTTGATCGTCTTCCTTCAGTCAAAAGTTCATGAATCATAGGCCTGGCTTCAACTAATTTCAGTACATCCTTCCCAAATGCTGTACACAAATCTCTGAAAAATAATTTTCCAGTAATGTAAAAATCCCAGAAGTTACAGAAAAAAGTATGATTTCTACTTAAAGATGAAGCTATTTCCCCCCTCCAAACACATACTTTTAGAATCTCTTCAGAAAACTGCAAGTTAATATGCAAAGTATTATAACAGGAAGAAGAGACTACAAATGAAAAGTAATCTGACATTCAGAATACAGGTTTAGAAAGAATGTGAGAATGGGGCCATGCAGTTACTTGCCTGGAAAACAGGATGTAAACATGAATGGTCTCAGTTAGTAACTGTAGCTAGATCAACCATTTTCCTTTTTAACCCAAGCAGGCTTACCCTATCAGTCCAGCAGCACAGGCTACTACTCCATCTGTGTGATCTTCATCTCTTGCAATGTGATCGATAAAGGAGAGAATGAATTCTACTCTTGGTTGCACCAACATCACGTCAGCTACAGAAAGAACATTTGAAAGCTTGTTAAAACTAACAGCTTTTGAATTTAATAGATTATAGAGATTTAATCACGCCATACAATTAAACTTACGATGTACATTCTCTTGGTCACCCTTCAGACCCTGAATAATGCCAGTATATGCCTCCAGACAACCTTCTCTTAGTTCATTCAGGTAATCCACCATATCATAATCTGTCTAAAAATGAATTAGAATTTTAGCACAGCTGACCAGAATATAAATCCATGCCAAGAGGCAGTTTAGGTACAAACTAAATGTATTACACAAGATCTTAATAAATCATTAAAAAAAACTGCATGTAAGGAACCAGGTATGATATTTTTAATTAAAAATCTTGCTTAAAGCTACTAATTTCATTTAACAGATAAAAAAACTACGGTTTTATAAACAAGATTTATTCAGGATAAATTCACTAAATTACAATCTATATTTAAAATGAAGGGAATGTTCCAAATTAGTTTAGCAAAAGTTACCAACTAATTGGTTAGATGAAATTGCATTTTTTTCACCAAAAATCTAAATTTGAAGTAGAGGGTTTTTAAATGCTTTTGCTGCACTTACTTTGTCTACTTGAGCCTGTGAAGCCTGCTGAAGGGTATCCAGGACAATATCTAGATACTTCTTAAATTCTCCTGCAATAGCAAGGGCAATATCTCCAAACACAGATAGAATCTGTGGCTTAACAGACCGGTGGACATTTTCATTCTGGAAAAAAAATTAGACACTTCGCCTATTGTTGTAAGTTCAAACTACTGCAAAATTCTATTAACATCGTAAAGCATTTTGAAATAAGACACAGAACCCTTTTATTTAAAAACTGCATTGCATTAGTGCCCTTCAGGAAAAATTCATTTACAAAGCAGATTGCCTATGGATTGCTACGTTGGCAGATATTGAAACAGTGTAAAAGCAAAGAGGAAGCATTCTGGAGGATTTTAAAACAAAATTCAGATATGTAATGTGTACATAAACTCACCCCCAGATTCTCCAGCAAGAGTTGCATCATTTCGTCACAGAAAGGCAGCATATTAGATTGCAGAGCTCTGCACAGATCACCAACTAGGCCTACTGCAGCAAGACAAACCTTCAACAACAAGCATTGCAATCAGAGAGTTTCAACACATGAAGCTATCAACACTGGCAAGCCAGGTTCTATTCCATAATTATAGTTAGTCCTCGCAAGTGTCCTTTATGCTTGCACAATTGAAGCTCATCTACACTTCATTGGGCTATAGTCGGGTCCCGACTGCTCTGTGATTCTGTAGGTCATGGAATTTCACCCCTGCCAGTTACCCTATTGTAACAGTATTAGAACCAATACCAAGTGTCCTGATTACAATGGCAGCAGATAACATCAATCTAATCCCTCGTGATAAGCAGCTCCCTAGTTCTCATACAATTCATATCCTACACAATTCATGCACAGTGAGGGCTGCAAGCTGTGAAATGCAAGACAATTATGTAACCCCACCAATCGTTGGAGGGGTTACATAGTTGTATCGTTTAAAAAAGTTTCACCCAGACAAAAGTTAAAAGGGCAGCTTTTACTGGGCACTTGAGCTGCTTTTTTGTTGCACCAAGACCCACGAGATGCAGGCATCCAACATGCTGGTCTTGCAGAGCAATCTGAAGCCTACATTTGCACAACTTGGTTGGTGCTTTACTGAAACTGTTCTTAAAGTACTGCAGAATTCTAGGGCTTTTGGTTAGAAGAACTTGATACGATAACTAGGTATATGAACCAAAACAACTTGTATTTACATAACACCTTTAACATCGTAAAATGTTCTAATGCGCTTTTCAGGAGGGAAAAAAAACAAGGGTCTTGCACCCTTTCCAAATACTGGAAATCTCCGGCATACGTGTTTCATCGCCACAAGATTACTTGCAGTTAGCAAACTTAGCCAATACTTGAAATATAGAGAATTATCAGCTTATTTATAACCACCACTTTTAGGAACATGGTTGATTATAGTTGTTGAATTGGAAAACTCTGAGCTAAGTGGTTGCATGCTCACTTTGCACAGCAATAACCCTCAAATTTCTGCAGGCTAAGCTGAGCTCCATAATAAAGCACCTGAACTGGCAGACAGGAAGGACTACATTTTCAGAGATCCCCTCTGCCTGTTTAGGTGGACATAAAAAGATCCATGACACTTTGGAAAAAAGCAGGAAGTTTTCCCAATTTTGTAGCCAACATTTAGCCCTCAACCAACACTACCAAAAAAGATTAACTGGTCATTTATCTCATTTGCTGTGTGGAACCTTGCTGGGGTTTGCCTGATCATTCATGAAGCATCAGAGAGGAATTTCTAAGAACTTCTGAGTTGGCTCCAGGTCTTTTTTTTTAAAACCTCTTCCAGGAGCTGGGGGTGGGGCAGAGGAAGAAGGGTTGGTATATGGGAGTGAAATCTTCCGAAAGATGAGGGTGAGCACTGATGGCAATCTCATTTGCCTACAAAATAGCAACTATACTTGAAAAGTAATTCACTGCTGTGAAACATCCCAAGGATGTAAAAGGCGCTATATAAATACAAGTTCATCATCAAATTAATTAAGATAGGACCAGGTAAAGACAACTGGCCGGGGGTTGGGGGGGGGGGGGGGGGGAAGAGCAAGAGATAAAAAAAGAAAAAAAAAACGATCTAAATTATACTATAAGCCACCTGCAAGTGTCTGCACCAGGTATTGGGTAGAAAATTTCACCATCGAGAAGTATGCTATCATTCCACCCCCCACCCAACAAAGGCATCAGATTCTTACCTGATACTCCGCGTAATTCTTCAGTCCAATCCCTAGGTACGGTTTGAAGGCATCCATGTACTTCAAAAACTCTGAACCTAGCACTATAGAAAGAAAAAAGTGTTTATATGCATAACTTACTAGAGCTTGAAAATGATGGGGAATCGGGAGCAAAATAGTTGTCGTCAAAATTTAATCTGCAGGTTTAGCAGTTTTTACATTCTAATTTTCCACATTTCTACACTTCAGCCACTAGTGAACTTTTTATTACTAAATTGAATCAGTAGCAGATTCTGCAGTTAGTAACATCTAACACTGAGAAAAATTCTTGCATAAAAAAGATATTATAATTGCCTGTTATTCAATAAAGATTGGTATATTTCAGCTGTCCTCCCATGGCTGCAAATTAGCTAAGTACTGAACGATATTCAATGCACACATCATTTAACATTCATAAACAAAATACAAATTTATGGACCTATTTTCAATTCCTAGGGGTTAAAAATAACTCAATCTTGATCCATTCTGGTGCAAAAATACTCGTTATCCTTAATCCTTAAGGCTACAGCACACCAAAGGCTCAATTTCTGCAACTATAGTACCAAAAATTATCCATTTCAAACACTTCACAACACAAAATGAAACTGAACTGAATCTGCCCCATTAAGGTGCTCATGTCTAAATCCCATTTATTCTCATTGCTGTTTCATGTCCTGGTTTCCTCCTCTCATCACAGCCTCCCCAAAGTCAGACTCAGGTCAGTTTACCAGATATATTCATTCTTCCTCCACTACTAGGACACTGAAAGATAACACTGTAAATACCAGTCAAACTTTTATTTTGGCTAGAAGATTGAGAAACAAAATCACACATGTTCCAATATTTTGCATTTCCGACAGATTAAGCATTCAAACTAATTCTGTAATTATAAGACAAGAGACGTAAGCTGTACAGAAAACTGTAAGCTAATTATCATTTCAGACATTTGTCAGCTTGATTCAGTTGACAGTATTCAACTCTCAAGTCAGAAGGCCACGGGTTCAACATTCACTTCAGACGTAATTAGGTTGACACTTCAGTGCAATACTGAGGGACTATTGATTGTTGGAGGTGCTACGTTTCAGATGCTACACTGAGTTAAGGTGGACATAAAAGATTCTAGGGCATGATTCAAAGAAAAGCAAGGTAATCGGCCAGTGTCCTGGCCAATATTTCTCCCTCATTTAACATTCCACCCAAAAACAGATTAACTAGTCATTCATCTTGTTTTTCTTTTATAGAACATTGCTGTTCCAAATTAGCTGCTACCCTTGCCTACATTTCAAAAAGTAATTAATTGAATGCAATGAGAATGTGTTAAAGCACTATATAAATGCAGGTAGAACTCAAATTTAGCTCCATAAGAGGACAGCATTTGAATTAAATTGATTCCAGGTTCCTTTTAATTTCAAGTACCAATTAGAACAAAAAATATACTTAAATCTGATTCACTACCCACACTTAGAAAGACAGAGCTGCCAAGAGTAACTGGTATTTAAAACTCAAAATTCAACTTCAACAATCCAAATAAGTGAAGGTAGCTATATAACTCAATGAAAACAAAGCAATACTGACACCAAATAATAGGAGCTGAAAACACATTATCTTAACAGGATTACTGCAATTTTACAACTTTACTCCTTTAAATGATTAGACACACACCTTCAACAAGAGTGCTGACAGCCATGAGGGCATCTTCCTGCACACCCCCAGAGCCAGCAGTGCTCTGGAACATCCTTAGCAGCGATGCCATCACCACATCTGAAATCTGCAGTGCATCCTGATGCTGGACCTTCCGCAGAACATTCTAAGGGCCATACAGAAAAATAAAGTTCATTAAAAAAGGAAATATACTTTTTAAATTTTGAAAACAAAGAACAGTCTTCAGATTCATTCATAATCACCATCATGTTTCTGCGTGGTGCATGAACTTGTCATCACCAGAGGTAATCGTTCTAAGCAACAAGTTTAAGAAAACAATACATTACACAGAAACCCAAGTTAATTTGAAGTTCTAATTTAACAGAGGTCAAACAACTGCCTTGAAATTCACTTGGATACCAATAGTATTCTACCTAAAGCTTCTTGTTTTTAATGTGCATTTCACCTATTCTAATAAGCTAATTCCAAACTAATACTGAAAGCCACTCTGCAGAGGCCAAGATAGAATTTTGATAAAAAGCATGTTATCTAATGACAACAGCCATGGGGAGCCTGGCAAAACAAAGAAATACAGTAAGGTGTGCTCCACCAGAAAATCAAACCCAACCAATATCACCAGAATATAACAGATATATAGAAAAAAAACTAGTTACCTGTAGGGTGGCACACAGCAGAGACTGAAGATCATTGTACTGAATTCTGTCTGAGGTGCTTTGAATATGAGACTGAATGGAACAAAAACAAGATTAGCAAAGACTTTTATAACCATATTAACAGAACATCTTTCAGCATTTTAAAAAATTCATTCATGGGATGTGGGAGTCAGTGGAGTGGCGAGGCTAGCATTTATTGCCCATCCCTAATTGCCCTTGAGAAGGTGGTGGTCAGCCGCCTTCTTGAACCGCTGCAGTCCGTGTGGTGAAGGTTCTCCCACAGTGCTGTTAGGAAGGGAGTTCCATGATTTTGACCCAGTGACGATGAAGGAACAGCGATATATTTCCAAGTCAGGATGGTGTGAGACTTGGAGGGGAACGTGCAGGTGGTGTTGTTCCCTTGTACCTGCTGCTCTTGTCCTTCTAGGTGGTAGACGACGCAGGTTAAGGTGCTGTCGAAGAAGCCTTGGCGAGTTGCTGCAGTGCATCCTGTGGATGGTACACACTGCAGCCACTGTGCGCCGGTAGTGAATGTTTAGGGTGGTGGATGGGGTGCCAATCAGGCAGGCTGCTTTGTCCTGGATGGTGTCGAGCTTCTTGAATGTTGTTGGAGCTGCACTCATCCAGGCAAGTGGAGAGTATTCATCACACTCCTGACTTGTGCCTTGTAGATGGTGGAAAGGCTTTGGGGAGTCAGGAGGTGAGTCACTCGCCGCAGAATACCCAGCCTCTGACCTGCTCTTGTAGCCACAGTATTTATATGGCTGGTCCAGTTAAGTTTCTGGTCAATGGTGACCCCCAGGATGTTGATGGTGGGGGATTTGGCGATGGTAATGCCGTCGAATGTCATGGGGAGGTGGTTGGACTCTCTTATTGGAGATGGTCATTGCCTGGCATGAATGTTACTTGCCACTTATCAGCCCAAGCCTGGATGTTGCCCAGGTCTTGCTGCATGTGGGCTCGGACTGCTTCATTATTTGAGAGGTTGCGAATGGAACTGAACATTGTGCAATCATCAGCGAACATCCCCATTTCTGACCTTATGATGGAGGGAAGGTCAGTGATAAAGCAGCTGAAGATGGTGGGGGGCCGAGGACACTGCCCTGAGGAACTCCAGCAGCAATGACCTGGGGCTGAGATAACTGACCTCCGACAACCACTACCATCTTCCTTTGTGCTAGGTATGACTCCAGCCACTGGAGAGTTTTCCCCCCGATTCCCATTGACTTCAATTTTACTAGGGCTCCTTGGTGCCACACTCGGTCAAATGCTGCCTTGATGTCAAGGGCAGCAAGGGCAGTCACTCTCACCTCACCTCTGGTAGGTGGGGTATTGGGCAACATGTCTCATTGTCACTTTGGTTGCCTAGAAATTGTTCAGATTCCCTTTAGAGGTTGGAGTGCAATTTGTCTGTTTTTATTTGCCTCTCCCAGGAAATTACGTGGCTACTGATGGGTGAGGGGATCACAATGCTCAATTGCATCATGACTACATGGGATCGTCCCTATGGACGAGTTGGTCTTTTCCTGTCCTGTTATTTTTGCTGCCTATTTGCCATAGTGGAAATGCAGCAAATAATTCCCAGGGTGAGAGGCAATAACGACTGAATTAGTAAACGTATAGGCTAAATAACATTGCACCCCACTATTTTTTGTATTTGATCAGCTCTCAGTCTCCCTGCAGCACATCCTTTCTATCTACATCCATGCCACATCACTTCATGGTAGTACCTTAGGGCATAAGTTTGTGCTTTGCCATTAAATGGCAGGATGTGGGTTTCCACCTACAATTCTCAATGAACTTTTATCCCCATTATGTTGCTCAAATGCTTCAGTATGCCCCAAAGAACCCAGAAGGAATGTGAAAGAGACTTTAGGAGTAGTTTAGAGATTAACAATGAAAAGAAAGCACAAACTAGATTATGACTTTGCAAATTCAGTTATCCCATTGACAGTGCGGCTGCAAGTATCGATCAGTCATTAAATTGGGGGAAAACAGTTGCTGTCCATAGTATTCAGACCTTGAAAGAATTAAAATTGCACTCAAGTATGACCATTTACCCTTGATGGGAACAGTCAACAAAAGCTTTTATGTATACCACTTATACACCACGTAACGCCATTTGCAATACTTTTGATTTTCCCCACAGTAAAATTCTTGAACCAGAATGGCTATAAAGATAAAAAGTGGCAGGAGAAAAAGGTTAAAAAAAACAGTAGGTTTCTGTCACCCAACATACCTCCATTTGTAATACTTGCTGTAGCCTTTCCATGATGACTAGAGTTGTTTTCTGTACTGCAGGATAGCAGTCCTTGGCACTGTTCTTGACTATCTCCATCAGTGCCTCATATGCAGCACTCCTTAGGTTATTCTGGTGCCCATCAGGCCTAAAGAAGAGCATTCCACTTAGTGAAGCAAATCTACATATTAGATACAGCAAGAATAAAGATATCATCACACAATTCAACATCCAAATTGAAGACCACAGCCAGAATAATTAATTACCAATAACCCACACTAATGCAAACTGCCATTTCAATTGTCAAACCAAGCCAAAGCTATATTACATTGAGAATTTGAGATGTAAAAATTTGTGGCAAATGCTCCAGTGAGTTTTATGCTGTTGTAATGAAATCTAATTGTGAGCAATAAAATCAGTTAAATTTGTAGTTTGCTTCTTGCAACTGAACAGCAGACTGTCAGGATCACTCAGGATAAACAGTAAGGAAGGGCACAAGGGCATTTCTCCTACCGGTCAGTAGTTTCCAAGAGTTTCTGCACTATCAATTCAAATGATGATGACAAGCAATAAGTTGCAGGTTCTTCCTGATCATCTGCCACATCTGCAGCTTCATAAGCAGCTTCAGCTAAACTGGAGAATGCCTGTGAGAGAAAAGATCAGACCATGCTTAGAGAGAGAGATTTAAAAACATTAAGACTGAAGTTCTAATTGGGACAGTGTCAGGTTTAGGTTAATCTTGCTAGGAGAGAGAAAGAGCAATAGATTGGCAGAAATGATTATAGGTACAAAGATAAAGACCAGTACGAGGTACTCATGCTGCAGCTTAACGTTTCTTCCTTTACACCCCAATTCCCACCCTCTCTCAAAGGTGCTGGCTCATACTGGAATATTCCATGGGTACTAGCTGCCCTCTGATATCTTGCCCAAGTGACCATTCCCCATCCATGACTCAAGACAGTGAGTGCTGGCAGCCTGTATGATCTCTCAGGGCACCAGAGCAGAGCCAGATTGTACCCTCACCCAACAACCCCTCGCGCATATTTTTCCAGAAGAAATCTGGACTGCAAACAGCAGTGAAAACTTGAATGATTTTTCAGGACTCAGAACAGGGATGCTCTTGACATGCTCAGATCAGCCATGATCTTATTGAATGGCGGAGCAGGCTCGAGGGGCCGATTGGCCTACTCCTGCTCCTATTTCTTATGTTCTTATGAATCAGTATCATACCAGATGGTGTATCACTGAACCATCAGTGGAACTCCAGTACAGTTAATGGCCTTGTAGCATGGTTAGACTAATTTTTCTGGCAGGTAACTAGATTGCAAAGATACTTTCTTTGAAACCAAACATGTGAGCAAGAACCAAGCCACACTTTTTCTTCTCAAATGCACACCAAAAGTTGTTGGGTCATAAAAAGACAGTTATTTGCAAATGCAGTTTAATAATTTTCCTCAATAGTCAAAATTTAAATTTACAGCTAGACTTGATAGCTACATGCCCCCAGCTGACACTGCTCCATATTAGTAAAATAACTTTTAGATTAGTTCTCCTTACATAAAACCTACGTTTAGTATCACTACAGCATAGCTCCTTACTAATGACCAGTCTTTATATAAAAAAATGAAGTATTTAAAAGATTTACCATGTAACTAATCATTTATCTTTATTAATTACAACTCAAAATGGACACTGGCATTAGAAGGCAACTACAGCTGAAGTAATAAAAGAAAGCTTCATATCCACATTTTGTACTATATCTATGTCTTTTTGCACACCTGATAGCAGTCATCAAGTGAATGGCTTGAGGTAACCATCAAAACCCTACTTAAGTGTAAAGCAAGTGTGCTTTCTCGAGTCACTCTCGAGGGTTATGAAACCGCAAATGCATTTTACGCCCGAGATCGTGATCCTATCAGTTTAGATTAGCACCAAGTAGAGGTCAAAGAACTTTTTAATAATTTCCACATAGCTTTCTGCTTAACAACTGACTTACCCAACAAACATTCGAAGCCACTCGAGGTTCAGCTCCCAGACCTTCAATGAGACATTGCAGTAGAGGTGTCAGGTACATGTCATTGATGGCAGCCTCAGGAAGCAACTCACAAATTCGGCCCACAGTCCAGGCCGTAGTATCCCGAACCACAACGCTAGGATCTTTCATTAGCTCTATCAGTGTGGGCATTGCCTGTAAATAGAAATGAATTTATAAATAATGACACAACTATCAAGGACTTATACACACAACGGCTAAAATAGCCAAAAATATTTACATATCACAACTTCAACCCTATCGCCTGAAATTACTGGAATCTTGCAGTAACTTATCACTGTTGTGATTGTGTGTGTAATTCTATTTTGATATTTTTGGAGATTAACTTGTAAACCTCAGTGTAAAGAACACAGAGTTTCAAAGCCAAATGTGAAGCCACAATTTAAATGAGTCAAGCCATAGCTCAAGAATGGACCTCTCACCAAAAGTTAACTGTGCAATTTCCATGCCAAAGTAAAACCTCACATGGAAGTCAGAAATCCACATTGCACAGGGGGAAAACCATATTAACCGACTTGAGCCACACCCTCCGACTGATCATATTGAAGATAACTGTCAGGAAAATGATCAGTTCAGAAACACAGCGTCTTCAAATCAACGTTACAGTTTTAGCGAGACCCGGCAGCTCCCAGCCATGTAGCTGAGATTAGGAACTCGGCAGTGCAAAATTGCAGATCAACATACGTCCCACACTTTATAGTGCTCATGCTCCAACAAAACATCTAACTTAATTATCTGATAAAATGCACAATTAAATTTACTTAATCACAGTCCAATCTGGTGAGACCTCAAATAGATCATTTCCCCCATACAAAAACAACCTGATCCAAGAACCTTGGCTGACTGATTTTCTGAGCAACATTTATAACATTAGGAGAGTAGTTGTATGCTCTATTCTCTTAATATGGTCCTTAAGACCCAAGTATCGTCTGCATCTACAAACCACAACTGTCCAATAACTTCAAAATGAAGTGTTTCGGGCACACTGTCTAGTAGTTTCAGCAGCATGACTAAAAATGTAAGTACAGTAGGGTACACTTACCTGTATCACTAGTGGTTTCAGTTGATTGGGTTCAGGTCCTTCCAGAATAGAGCCAAATGCCATCACTGCTGCATCTCTGTACCTCCAGTCTGGATTTTTGATGTGCTCTTTGATAAATGGAAGTATGTGTGGGACGATGTCATCCTCACAGCAAGTTGCCAGCAGCATGAGACAAACACCAGCAGCTTTGCATGGGTTCCAGTCATCATCATCATCGTTTTCATCCTAATAATGAATGATTTAAAATAAAAATAGTGCACTCCAGCAATGTAATAGTCAAGAATCAATTGAGCCTATACATATTCTAATCAGTAATTATACCTCAGTATTTTTGATCAGTGGACATAATGGACACAAAAATGGAAAAACTACTACCTAGCCCAATTTCAGTGTCAACCTGATGATTAAGTTGACGCCAATCTGAAAACAGGAAAATAAGGGGTTCAAAATAGAAAGCATTACTGTGACACATACCTTGAATTGAGGCTTAAAATCTACCTAAATCTACTTATCTTGTCCTGCAAGTATGGCAGGAACAAGATGCTATCTGTCAGAAGTTACGCTTTTACAAAAGGGGTGAGGGGTGGTGTTGCTGGGGACAGGTCACATCTTCAGTGAAAGAACTTGGATATAAGTTTTAAGAGACCTTCCCAGAGAAGGAATTGCTTTTTCACGTACTGCAGTTAAGACCACACTTGCATAAATGAATCTATGACCAATTGTTTGAGTTCTAAAGTAGTGGCAGTAAACATCGAGAATACATTAGAAAATGTAAGATTCCACATTAAAATTTGGCATCATTTAAAGTTACATTTATCACACCTAACATGCTGTAAACTGCCAGAATAAAATCAACCCCCACCCCCACGCAGGAAAATTACCTGCTAAAAAGTTGGACAGTTCATGCTTTAAGCCTGTTTGACGATTTATGCAAAAGGAAATTCCAGTAGCTTTCACTTTACAAAAATAATTGTTTCCTGTGGCTTTTCATTAGTAATTTTCATGGGGGAGGAGGTGTTATACAAATAGCAAGTCCTGGACGGCTGTGAATGGTTAGTCTTGCCGGCAATCCTAAAATTCAGTTGTATGCGCAGATGCATGCTGGGAGCTATAGTCTGCTAGCATCAATCTCCTCACCTAACATAGCTGGGTCTTGGAACTTGCGAGAACTCAAAGATCAGGTTTCCTACACAAGCACAAGGTCTTTGACAAAAAACATTGTTACAGGCACGTCAAATACAATTGTATAGCTAAATTCCATTTTTTTTGGTAAGTTACAAACCCTATTTTGTTAAAACTGCTCAATTTGGCAGAAAAAAACAAGATGGCAACCAAGATGCCCAACAACTATTTGAAACAATTTGATTGGTTCAGCTTCTTTCACCGATATTTTCCTCACTACTCATTCTCTATTTTCTTTGAAAGATGCTTAATAGTTTTTCTTTCATAGGTTTCCAGCCACTCTCCCCCGCTCTAGATTCATATGTTCCCCATCCAAGTTCTGATTTGTGGTTCTTTTATGAATATGACATTTGTGCCAATCAGCTGGTACAATTCTGAAAGTGTACCAAACAGACAAAACACATGTTGGGTCACACATATCTACACATACACACATCTCCCATGCGTTTCCTCATGGTAAGTTAGACAATACTCAAGGGCAGGGGTTATATTGTGGAACACACAATATATTATCTGCTACTACAGTTTTATGGCTTCATGTCAGAAGCACCAATAAATGACTGGATTTTTTTTTGAAGCAATTGTTTTACAACTGTAATGAGCATAGTATAAAGCAAACTGCATCAAGGGGCAGGCAGCATTGTGGTATAGGATCAATTAACTCCAAGAGAAGTGGTGCTTTAGAGAACATGCAAGAGATAAAACAAGTGTTCAACAATGCCACCTCTACTTTGGAGACAAAGAAAAAGACTTGCATTTGTATAGCGCCTTTCACGACCTCAGGACACCCTGAAGTACTTTACAGCCAATGAAGCACAATTAAAATCAGAGGCATGGAAAACAAATAGGCAAGTTTAACTGTGACAGGAAGCGTTACACTTCAAGGAAGTGTATGCTATATACAAGACTTGTATTATATTATGGATAGGGCATGATGGGAGGGGGAGGAAAGGTACAAACAAGGGTAGTTATTTGATACAGGAGCGAAAATGTCTGAGTGACCTTACTCATCACAAAACAAAAAAGCTAGGATTGCGACTTGCAGCCTGAACAGCAAATAAACTCTGACCTCACCTAATGTTTATTTAGCAGGAATTAAAATATGGGTGTAAATGGAACACAGCTTCAACTTGGAATACATGTGTTACATGGCCCTTAAAACTGCACATTATCCCACTTACCATGAACACAGAACAGCTGTTATATGAAATATATACAAAATTATTCTGAATAGCCTTGTGCCTGGCACATGCTTGTCACACACTTACAGATGCAAAACAATTTTTTTTAATTTAAGAGAGATAAGGCAGGGCATTTTCAATCCAAGAGAAAGTCTGCCAGCAACACAAAATAGCTTTTAACTGACCAAGAATCACTTAAAAAAAATAGCCAGCCTCATCTCTAATTGATCTTAAGAATGCACAGGCATTACAGTTCTTAGCCTTAAAGGGACACACTGAGTTATACAAAGCTGCACTTCAAAAGCAGAATAAGGTGCTATGTAATGCACCAGCTAGTGTGCCACAGCGCAGTTAGTATTGTTTACTGATCACTCAAAATGTAATTCCAAGCATGCCACAAATAGCAATTAAATCAAGTTACAGGAAGACTTTAGCAGCAAAATATTTTGCCATTTGTCGCACATCAAATTCTAATTCAAATGAAAATAGCACAATTGCAAACTCGAGTCAAAAGGCATCACATAAGTCCATTTAATGCACTGAAGTTGCTGTCTTACAGTTAGTTACCTGTTTAGTCAGTGTCTGGGTAAGAATTGGTACCAAGTACTGCAGCGCTCCCTTAGCATAGAATTTACTTGTGTGCTCAGGAGGTCTTCCCTGTTCTGCTGCCTGTATAAAGATGAAGTAAAATCAATATAAGCTACTTTTAGGCAAGAAAATACAAGTTACCTAACTGGAATTCTTAGAGTTAACAACCACATAAACTAGCTTCAAATACTCATTGAAAGCTTGGCTAATCAAGTCTCAGCTTTGTTTCAATATATTCATTAACTGAACAATTTCACCGTGGTGCATGATTTATCATCATTGACTAACAGCCAGCTTTGTTATACATGCAGTATACAGCACCATCTGTTTGTCCTTACAGGAAAAAGTGGTTCTCATATTGACTTCAGTGGTGATTAAATATCTGAAGCCACAACCACACCTTTCACCTTAAGGAGATTAAAAAATTGTCACTACAATCATTATTTTGAAAAAAGCTACATTCAGTGGCTATCGAGACAAAAATCTCCCAAAAACAGGTTGGGCATTATATCCAGCAAATGCTTTAAATAACATTATATCCAACAACTAGTTTTTGATGACTACTTCAAAGCTACCATTTAACAAGTTGCCTTTGGATTCCACTTTCCCCCATTATTACAAACAATTGATTACCCAATGTGTATGTAGAAAAGCAAAATATGGAAAGCATAACCTCACCTCTCTCAAAAAAGGGAGAAACAGATCATACTTTTGAAAACTGACACCAACCTCTGACCATGGTACTTCAAGCATTTCCATTTGAAAATGTGCAAGGATTGTAAGCAAAAGTAATCATTTAAGTAATTTTCACGTGGAAGAGGACAAGGAGAATAAAGGAAGAAGTTGCATTTATATAGTGCCTGTCCTAACCTTCGGATATACTTTTGAAGTGTCACTTGTTGTAATATAGGGAAATGTGGTAGCCAATTTCTGCATAGCAAGGCCTCACAAACAGCAATGAAATAAATGACCGGATTTTTTTTTAACAAAAAGGGTGTCAGTTGAGGGATATATTTTTGCTATGACACAGAAGAACTCCCCTGCTGTGCTTTGAATAGTGCTGTGGGGTCTTTTACATCCACCTGAGGGGCAGATGGAGCCTTGGTTTAATGTCTCTTCCAAAGGAAGGAGGTTACCAAGCATTTTTTGATCATTCCATGCCTATAGGTGTGCAAAGAGTTACTAATCTAGGCTAGCACACATAAGGAAGACTTTTTTTTTAAAAAGGCACAATCAGGCAGGAACAGACAGAATTAAATTCAATATATCCAGTGGTTTTAAATATAATTTATGTTAAGATTTTGCAGTGCACCATTTTAAAAACAAAACTTACCTCTGAAGCTTCTATAGCAAGATCCATTTCCTCATCGCAGACATTGGACCAGAATTCAATTCCTTGTAGGGCTACCTCATCAATATCACTCTTCATAGCTTCAATGGTGATCTTTTTAAATGTAGAAAAAGATTGTGTTAAACGTTCATACGCATTAAATACAATTTTTTTTCATGGATCGATTGCTGACTGCACTACTAACATACTAACCTTTTTAAGGGCAGGCCCAAATTATCACAGCACAAACTGTTGCAGAAAGACAGTGATGCATGAAGGTGCAAGTGGCCACCCTTAGCCTATAAATATTCTAACATGATTAGTCAGTAATAAAATCACACCACCGAATTTTCAAACTTTTTTTTGGAATAGATCAATACAACGCTCATCCCACCTGAATACAGCAACATCAAATGAAAACTTGTGCTTTTAAATAATTAATGACAGTGTAGGTTAAAATGGTGCCAGCTCCAATACTTAAATTATATAGTGCACATCACAAGATTTACCCTGTGCACTTAACTTATACAGCAGCTTTACAATACTTAATTTGGATCAAATCAGAGTAATTTTCTGACAGCAACGGCATAAATTAAATATACAAACATAAAAGCAGTCAGCTTTTGGCGTATAAAATGCAACTAATGGCATCTAATGTCATATTTGGAAAGAACATGATTGGTTGATAATTCTCAGCTTCATGGACTATACAAATCAGCTTGTAATTGGCAGGGTGTATCACCACATCAGGCTTGAAACTAGCAACAGAATAAGCAATTTACTTTATAGGATCTAAATGCAATTTTTGAGTAGCATGTCAAGAAATTAAATTCAACACCTCATTGTGCTTCATTATTTCTACAGCAGTAGTGTGAGGCATCCGTAGCTTTATAAGTAGGGGTTAAAGGTAGTTACTCAAACTGGCAAAAGGTGGGAAGTGATGTTCCACATCAGGAAAGATTTAATAGGCTAGGGCTCTTTTCTCTAGAAAAAAAGACTGAGGGGTGACCCGATAGAGATCTTTAAGATTATGAATGGGTTTGATAGGGTAGACGTAGTGAAGATGCTTTCACTTGTGGGGGAGACCAGAACTAGGGGCCATAAATACAAGGTAGTCACTAACAAATCCAATAGGGAATTCAGGAGAAACTTCTTCACCCAGAGAGTGGTTAGAATGTGGAACTCACTACCAAGGAATAGTTGACAAATGTAAGGAATCTTACAACACCAGGTTATAGTCCAACAAATTTATTTTAAAATCACAAGCTTTCGGAGATTATCTCCTTCGTCAGATGATTATCTCCGAAAGCTTGTGATTTTAAAATAAATTTGTTGGACTATAACCTGGTGTTGTAAGATTCCTTACATTTGTCCACCCCAGTCCATCACCGGCATCTCCACATCAAGGAATAGTTGAGGTGACTAGCATAGATGCATTTAAGGAGAAGCTAGATAAACACACGTGGGAGAACGGAATAGAAGGATATGTTGATAAGGTTAGATGAAGGGTAGGAGGCAGCTCACAGGGAGCATAACCACTGGCATGGACCTGTTGGGCCCAACGGCCTGTTTTTGTGCTGCACATTCTTTGTAAAGAAATAACCTGTATTTATATGCTGCCTTCTATATCCTTAGGATATCCCAAAGCATGTCACAGCTTGAATATCCCAGTAGATGAATGCAACAGCCAATTTTCACACATCAAGGTCCCATAAACGGCAATGAGATAAATGACCACATATTCTGTTTTTAAGTGGTGTTGGCCAGGACACTGGGAGAACTCCCCTGCTCCTCTTCCAGTTGTGCCATGGAATATATTATGTCCATCTGAGTAGGCAGTTTCTCATGTCATCCAAAAGACGGCACTTCTAACAATGCAAAACTTCCTCAGAAGTGTCAGCCTAGATTGTGTGCTCAAGTCTTTGGAATGGGGCTTGTTCCCACAACCTTTTGACTCAGATGAGAGTGCTACCACAGGGTTGCCCGGTACGTTGCTGGAAGCCAGTTTTAACTGCATAGAATTATAGAAAATACCTACCTAGGTCAAAGTTACGACAAATTCCAGAGATTCCAATCAGCATATAAAAAATATATAGTAGACTTAGCCGATGGTGCATATGGTGAGGATGAAAATTAATATTTTGCTGCTAAACCTTATTTCCCTTCCAGAGCAAAAAATAGATCTCAAATATAAATTAAACTTACAGCGAAAAGAGCAGGACCCATGTACGTCTCCATATATTGGTAATAAAGGGACATGATCTTCACCAAGTTTTGCAAGGCAGCAACTCGTACCTATTAGATTAAAACAACTGTTTATTAATTCAAAAGCATCCGATTGTATCAACACAATTACTACATTGGAAGATTTGCATTTTAGGGAAATTAATGTACTACTTACCCTTGTATCAGGACACTGGGTTGCTTCACAGACTACTTGCATAATAAAGTGCCTTTCAGACTGCAAAGGAAAAAAAAAAGTCTAAGATGTATCAAGACGTTAACCTCATCAGTCTTTGTAGTAGACGAATGTATAGCAATACTCGCGCAGCCAATCAGGTAGATATTCTCTAAAAGTGGATTTCAAGGGGCAAATGGCATTCTATTAAATTTCTACAAAATCAAACATTGAAAGCAAAGCTATAACACTTGCTGGAGTCTCAGCTCTCTTTTGCTTCATGTTTTCAAACTACCAAGATCGGACATTCTGTGTAGAATCCAGTGACTTCTTAACGATCATGAAAGGAATAACCCAATCATCACAGGTGAAGGAATTCTACAACAGGTCTGCTCCCAGGCTGAAGATGACATACTGTTTGATATCCCAACATTTAAAGCCTTGCAGCAATTCAGTAAATGGGTAAAAGTCAGCTTATTTCTCCTTTCTTGAGCCTCTTCCTAATTCTTCCCAATTACTATTCTTCAACTGCCTGCTAGGTATACAGGGCAGTCTGACAAGACTCTTTCACATACCTTCTTTCCCTCGTTTTGGGAAGTATCTGGTCCCCCACTCAGCAGCTCATTCAACTTTTACAAGGGTTGCGGTTTTAAGGAATAAAACAATCACAATACATTTTAGTCAGTAGAAAACCTTACTAAAAGCATGGTCAGCAAGTCTCAGCTTTATTTCATTGTGTTTCATCAGGTGGAATGCAGCGTGGTGCATGGTTTCTCATCACAGACTTGAGACCAGATATCTAAAATACCAAGTTTCGGAGTACTTAAAAAAAAAACTGATGCAGCTATATTCCCAGATACCGAATCCTGGGATTTCAATTAATTGCCTTGGTTTGATGCCTTTCATCAGTTCGTATCCAGATGGAAGTGCATCAATCCTGCATCGTCGTGCGAGTGCGGCACGCAGCGGAAAAGCTTGTATCACCACACAGCATCAAAGATGGCCTCTTACCTCTTTGTCAAAGTTAGCTTTGGTGAATTCCAAGGAGTTGAGCAGTGCATTTGTTGCAGCTAACTTCACATTGTTGCTGGGCTCCTCCTTCCGCATTCCTTGAATAATTGCAGTCAGGATTTCATTTGATTTGTCCTGCAGTTGCTCAGGGTCCTGAAAAAATAAAAGGTTGCTCAGCTTTTAAGTTTTGCTCTTCATCTTCAGGCCCATGTTAGAAGTATTTTTAAAGATTATGTAATGCGCTAACTGCCAAGTTCCACGGGCAGACTCAGACTAGGATTACTGACCTTAATTATCCTAGTATATTTCTGCATTTTAACTAATTTCACAAAGTATGCTGGCCAGTTTAAAATGGCACAAGATTTTTTATTACAGAGCAAGATCTCACCTTCAAGTCTGCATTAATGCACGTTAGTGGCATTTTAAAAAGCAATAACTTGAAAGCTATGGAACACATTGCAGTGACTAACTTCAATTTTCAATCCAAAATTGCAGACATATGCAAGGATACCACTGCAAAGCATTAGATACTTTTCTCAGAGCCTCTGATAATTCATAAAAACTCAGCTGAAATTAATAGTGACTCCACGATGACTTATTTCCTCTTCCATGGATGGCTGCCATTTCAGGTTGCACCATGAGCTGCTCTCTATCACGGGGAGGGCCTATGTATATATTTAGGGGGCAACATTCATTTGCAGGGAAGTTAGAAGTTCCGAGTGGTCCAAAAACTTATCCGGAGAAAAATTATCACCGTAGATCAGCTCAAGGTACAAATGGGCACCCAAAATGCTAAGCTTCCTTCGGAGCAGAATTATCAAGTCAAAAGGCTGGAGCTCCTCCCTTTCCTAACAGATAAATGCACACGCAGTTAATGCAAGGCTGATACCCCTTATAAATATTGTTGGCTAGGGGCTGCAGTAACCTGAGACATCAGCTGCTGATACACACAGGCAGGAATGACTTTTGAACTAAAGTAACCTGAGTTCAGTCACTGACCTAGCTGGCTGGAACCGGTTTGAATTAACCAAGTTTTGTGAAAGACAAAGGAAGTGTGATAAGACAAGTCCTTATTTAGAAAAGGAGTAATGAGGTAATGCTACCTAAGTCCTTGGGACAGAGCCAATGAGGAGAAGACCCAGGCAAAAGCGAGCAGGCCTAAACCAAAGGGAGAGAGACAGCACAGCTTGAAGAGATAAGATTCCGAATAAGAACGAAGGATCTGGGGCGTGGAGCCAGAGCGAAGACTCCGGAGACCAACCATCGCAGAAGTGGAAGACCCTACGTCAGGGACGTAGAGGCGACATCGAAAGAGAGAGAGAGAGAGAGAGAGAGAGAGAGAGAGAGAGAGAGAGAACTGAACGCCTGGCCAGCGTCAGCTCTCCTTTTCGGGTATTATCCTTTATATTCTGTGACTACTCGGAGTGTCAGAGAAACCTAGTGGGTGTGCGTTTAGATCTTAGTTTGGGTATAAGACTGTATAACCTGGTGTAAACTGCATGCCTATATCTAAACCAGACGTATAAGCTATATGTATATGATCTAACGGCGTGAATAAAGTGAATTGAGAGTTGAGAGAATTGACTCTTCTCCTCTTTGTACCAAGCCAGTAACCGTAACCTCCGGTCAACAATATGAACTTACCACTACCAAGCATACAAGATACTATGTAACTTGTGAAAAATCAGCCAATCTCTGTCTCAGCTGTAATCATATACATCAGCTAATCAGTGTGGTGCATGATTTCTCATCATTGCAGATATGACCATTTTTATACAACTTAACACAAAACTCTAATGTTGGCAATAAGACCCCTCAACATTTAAAAATAGGTTGAAAATCTTGTTCAATGTTTGGTATCCAACTTAAATCCAAGACCCCATTTATTTTACAGGGTTGACTCTGATGGCAAGTGCACCACAGTCAATCCTGTTGACACAAGTGCCTTTGGAAGCACCTCAGCTTGACTAGAACTGGTGGCGATAAATATTAAGAGCATCTGTCAACCGCATGTAGGCTGCATCCACCATTGCACGAAGCCATACTAGTCAATTGTTGGCTTTTATGAACCTTCCCACAACAGCAGGGTTGGGGGTGGGGGGGGAATGTCCCAGCCAGAGGGACAAATTCAAATGCAATCTTAGCATCTTTGAAAGTGGATAAATCACCAGGGCCGGATGAAATGTATCCCAGGCTATTAAAAGAAGCCAGGGAGGAAATAGTGGAGGCGTTAACAATCATTTTCCAAACTTCACTGGATACAGGCGTAATGCCGGAGGATTGGAGGACTGCTAACGTTGTACCGTTGTTTAAAAAGGGAGCAAAGGGTAGACCGAGTAATTACAGGCCAGTCAGCCTAACCTCAGTGGTGGGCAAATTATTGGAATCAATTGAGGGACAGGATAAACTGTCACTTAGAAAGGCACGGACTAATCAAGGACAGTCAGCACAGATTTGTTAAGGGGAGGTCATGTCTGACGAACTTGATTGAATTTTTCAAGGAGGATCGATGAGGGTAGCACAACTAAAGTAGTCTACATGGATTTTAGCAAGGCTTTTGACAAGGTCCCACATGGCAGATTGGTCAAAAAAGTAAAGGCCCATGGGATCTAAGGGAATGTGGCAAATTGGATCCAAAATTGGCTCAGTGGCAGGAAGCAAAGGGTAATGGTCGATGGGTGTTTTTGTGACTGGAAGGCTGATCCAGTGGGGTGCCGCAGGGCTCGGTACTAGGTCTTTTGTTTGTGGTACACATTAACGATTTGGACTTGAACATAGGGGGCATGATTAAGAAATTTGCGGATGACAAAAAGATAGGCCGTGTGGTTGATAGTGAGGAGGAAAGCTGCAGACTGCAGGAAGGTATTAATGGACTGGTCAGATGGGCAGAAAAGTGGCAAATGGAGTTCAATCCAGAGAAGTGTGAGGTAATGCATTTGGGGAAAGGAAACAAGGCAAGGGAATACACAACAAATGGGAGGATACTGAGAAGTGTAGAGGAAGTGAGGGATCTTGGAGTGCATGTCCACAGATCCCTGAAGGTAGCAGGACAGGTAGATAAGGTGGTTAAGAAGGCATATGGAATGCTTTCCTTTATTAGCCGAGGTATAGAATGTAAAAGCAGGGATGTTATGCTGGAACTGTATAAAACACGAGTTAGGCCACAACTTGAGTACTGCGCACACTTCTGGTCACCACATTACAGGTTGTAATTGCACTAGAGAGGGTGCAGAGGAGACTTACGAGGATGTTGCCAGGAATGAAGAATTTTAGCTATGATGACTGATTGGAGAGGCTGGGGTTGTTTTCCTTGAAACAGAGGAGGCTGACAGGTGATTTGATTGAGGTGTACAAAATTATGAGGGGCCTAGAGTGGATAGGAAGGACCTATTTCCCTTAGTGGAGGGGTCAATAACCAGGGGGCAGAGATTTAAAGTGATTGGTAGAAGGATTAGAGCAGAAATAAGGAAAATATTTTTCACCCAGAGGGTGGTGGGGGTCTGGAACTCACTGCTTAAGAGGGTGATAAGAGGCAGAAACCCTCAACTCATTAAAAAAATACCTGGATGTGCACTTGAAGAGCTGTGGCCTGCAGGGCTACAATCTAATGCAGGAAAGTGGGATTAGGCTGGGTGGCTCATTTCTCAGTCGGCACAAACACGATGGGCCAAATGGCCTCCTTCTGAGACATAAATTTTCTATGATTCTATTTCTATCAACCTTGCACTAACTTCATGCAGTGTGCTGTTGCTGAATTCACCCTGACTTAGCATAACAGAAACTAGTTTATATTATAAACCCACTTCCATTGGAAGTGACTATAAATATAATTAATGAAGTATAAGTGGCCAGCATCATTTCTTCAGTGAGATCTCATATACACATCAATGCCAAAGTAGATTAAAACTCAGATATGCTCCATTGGGCATGTTATTTTTTCAGATCAATACATACACAACTCACTTCAGAAAAATTTCCAGTGACATGCTCCATACAAAATGAAAATATCAATTAATACCCAGTGGCTACTGCAACATAAATGACTATGTGAAGTGGTACATGATAAAAGGAAACTTAACTGCAGCAGTACCATATTTTTTGAAGCATTGTTCAAAATAGAATACTCACTATATCCTGGCATATATAACCAATAGCTTCCAAAGTAGCCTCTTTCATATGTTCGGTGCTATTAGGGTTTGTTACGTTTGCAACCAGATGAGGAATGAGCTCAGGCCATTGAACAACAGGGATCTCTGCACATGCAATTCCTGCAACACACTGAGATGCAGAGCTGGGCCTGTAGGTCTCTGTTCCCAGAGTTTGCAAGACCTGTGGGATCAGTAAAAAAAGTTTTAAACAAAGTTTAAGCTCTTCAAAGATGAGTAACTAGTATTTGCAACAATTCAGCAGGTTCTATATTTTAATTAAATTCTACCGTTGAAATGTCATAAGTTAAAAGACAGAGGTTAAGACTGCAGTTGCATAACCCCCACACTTAAGTTTTAATTAGTTTAGAAAGAGAGGCTAGTGGAAACCATTAGTTTTTAAAGCTTGGAATTAGGTGGTCACTAGAGACATTTAAAGAAAATGGGAAAAATAGCGGAAAAGGAAGATAGAAAAATACACAGACCAGTAAATAAAGCAAAGCCAGACTAAGCTTTGAAATACAGTACTTTTATCACTAACAAAATAGTTGGTACTTTAAATACATGTATTTTACTGCTGGGATGACTGTCTCCCAAGGGCCCTCAAAACCACCCTAAACACATACTACGTAGATCAGATCTTTCACTTGGGAACTGCACAAAACCATCTTGAAAATACAGAATACAGCCACTGCATATATTAAGAAATGCATTTTGAATTGCTATTCTACTCGCATTCATAGTTTTAAGCAATTCAGTGTCCTACAACACAAACCATAAACACACCCAAAATAGTGGAGACTATTTGCTTTGGTTCCTAATGTGGTACTTGAACTCAAGTAAAAAGCAAAATACTACAGCTGCAGTATATCAAATAGAAGCAAAAAAAAATTGGAAACACAGCAAGTAAGCATCTGTGGCGAGAACAGATTTACATTTCAGGTGCAGACCTCTCCAGAAGAAGTGAAGCCCTCATTTGGATCATTTTTAAAAAAAAAGTCCAAAGAAAAACAAAAGGAAACTTTGGACATTAAGCTGCAAGCAAATAAAAGTCTAGCCCAGTTGTTTGGTATCCATGCATTTTATTGGAATTAGTTTCATTAATACCAATGAGCCTGTGCATATGTAAAATTAAAATTTTCTTAAGGGCTGCTGGTAAAATAAAACACAAAGCTTAAGATGGCAATAAAGAGAAGCGCTCTGAAGTACAAAAGGACAGATTTGTATAATGGAGGTTCCACTCATGCAATCATATTTGAAAAGTGCTTATATGGACAGGCCACTGGACGGATTTATTTATCTTACACTATCAGTATGTTAACACTGCCAACTCCAAAGGCCATAATGTATTACATGAACATATCCAAATGCTCTTGAACTATTTAAAAAAAATTCTTCCAAAACTTGGGACTTGAAAGCTAAATGACCAAAAAAGGAGTTTGGTATAATTAAATCACAAAACAATTGCAAACTTGAATACACATGCTGCACCACAATTTTGTGCCCAGATTAATTATACCTGCATTAATATGTTCCTTGGAAAACACAGCTTTTCTCAAAAAAACCTGATGTGCCACCAAATCCACATTATAAGCAACACTTCTTGCATGAACATTAATCCATGCAAAATATACAACATGCAATTATCCCAAACAGCTAGTCAAAACTAGTCATTTAATCATGTCACTTGAGGTAATTTAAAAATTTTTTTAAAAACCTGTATTGGTTGTAAAACTAAGGTTGCAAGCAATTTTTGATGTGCAATTATTAATCTTTTGCAAATGAACTTCAGATTGATGAGTTAAACCCCTAATTTATTTATTTATAGACAGTGCAAATGATTTTTTTTTTGAATTGCCAGATCAGTGCATTGCAGACTGGTCTACCAAAACCTGGCGACCGCCCAAACATATTTTAACAGAGAATTTAAAAAAAAGTTTCTGAATAAATCAATCGGCACTGGATTCATATCCGGGATGCAAGAAAACACAATCTACTGCGTCGCTCAGTGTGTGGAATAGTGAAGAATTGCATCAGTTATCCCCACCAGTTAGAATTTTATTTTGATAAGTCTAAAATTATATTTGGAATAACACCCAACCTCCCTTCTCCTCACCACCACCTCCCCATCCCCAAAAAATATTCAACAAATTTCTTCCATAATAAAATCAAAATAGTTATCATAGCCTCCATAACTTACAAAGGTTTTGATTTCTCGACGAGCATTGCTGTCAATTGCCAGCCACCTCTGCTGATATTGTGTCTTGACATCAAGGTCCTTGGATGTCAATGAGTTCTTGATTTGTAGACCAGCTGCAATTCGGGCAACTTGACTGTTTCCTGGGTTTGCTAGTACTTTTGAGAGTTCCACCAAGAAGGTAGGCTAGATTGAGTGAGAAGAAAGGGGGGAAAAAGTTACTTCACCACTGCAGTTACAATTCTCATTTCTAGTAATAGTGTATTTCTGGTTTAAAGTTCAAAACTCATTTGAGCCAAAGTCCTGGATGTTTTTGGCTAGAAGACATTCTGTACTATGTAACTGACAACAGAAAGATTGGTTAAAAAGAACTGAAACTTAATAAAAATAGCCGTTCCAAGATGTTTGCATACAGTAAAAGCCAACTAGCAGCTACCCATGACACCACCAAGGTGCCTTTAGAACTAGGTAATCAGGGCAATCGGTTCACAATGAATATTAGAGCACTCATGCTCAGTGCCAGAAAGCAGGAACAGATCCAGATTCAAGTGTCCACTTAACAGAATTCAGACCAAGAACTAAGCAGAGGCTATTGTCACTTTTCTTTTGATTTTGGTGGGGGGGGGGGGGGGGGAGAAGAGGGGAGAGAAGGTAGGAAGAGGAGAGGAAATCATGCCTGGATGGTCTCTAGCACCTAGCTATAGGTGGGCGTTGTTAGAAGGCTGTGCAACTGACATCTCAAATGCAGAGGATACACACTAGAAGCATGAATGGGATAAGTTAAAGGGAAAAAATAGACAGATTATTTTCATTTTTCTTGGAGTTCACAAGGCACTAAAAAACACGTCCAATACTGCAATGGAGAGTCAGCCTAAATTAAGCGCTCGCATTCTGGAGTGCAGCTTGAATCCACAACCTACTGACTTCAAAGGCGAGAGCATTGGCAACTGAGTGAACATTACATTAATGACAGTGAAGTACAGCAGCTACTATCCAAATATAAAAGGAACTTGTTAGATTCAGAGTTGTATTTCAGCATCACCAGTCATTTGGAACTCTTCACAAAGTGGAAGTGAGATGGCAGGTAGTGGCAAGGGGACAAGTTAAAAATGGGAAGTTAATAGAGTTATTGCACAAATTATCAAGGAAGGACATTAGACAGTATAAATAGACTCGAGACAATTGGATGCGTTTCTGGAGAAGTAAAGCAATTGACAGATTTGGTTAAGAGGTGGTAAAGGTGGCATTTATCTCAGATGCCGAACCTTGGTGGGACTAATGACCGTTTCCTGTTAAAAATTCTTATTTTCCAAAGGGGAGCTAGTAGCAAAAATAGAAAAACATGGTTACTTCAGATTAAATTTAGGAGCACACAGTTAAACCTTGAACTGAAAATTTTGAAACTCTTTTCAGAATTCGATTAAACCAAGCTATCTTCTGCCACTGGGTGTCACGCTTTGCAGTCTACTATATTACGGCTTTGTGATAGACATCAAGTTTTAAGCTCTTAGGAAAAGGGTGTAAATATTGAAATGTGTTGAATCAAGCACATTACAAAGTATTTTATCATTTCAATTCAGATTGTGAGAATCTCATGACTGCATAACGCCAGAAATTTATTCAACTGTACAGTCAAAAAACAGCACAGATCAAAATTTTAAATACATGCCCTTTGCATAATCAATTCTTCTTGAAGGACACCCTCTTCCCCCTCTCTGACCACTGCAATATTAATTCAGGGCTTCCAAGTCAATGCAAGTTTTTACAGCAGTCTTCAGCAGGTAATTCTGGAGACATATCAACTGAATCCAGGCAAGTACTGATAATGTTATGGTCTAAACCACTCAACCACAACATAGCAACCATATCTGCTTAAAAGATGGTCACTCAACTAGAAGACATGACACAAGTGAGTGTACAATTCCACCGTTCCAACAAGCCTCCAGTTCTTCTTCACTGCAAGCACAAGGCTGGACAGCATGCGCTGGTAGACCAAAGGAGTCATCGCAGCAAAGTATGATCTGTCCTCAACTGTCACCAATAGGCGTACTTACCAGCAGGAGTCAGTGAACAGCTATCAGGACTGGGAACAACTGCTGGTTTCAATTTTTGAAAGGACAATGGGGCCAATGGTCGCAGCTCAAATACTATCCAGCTTAAATTGCCCAATTCAGACCAGTGAACATTCTGGTTTGTATGGTTCAGTTCCACACTAGGTGTTTACCCAATGACACACTGATCAGATCTGCTACACTGTTGACCTCCTCCCAGCATTTTCAGTTTACATAAGAGTTCTGCACTTCCCTGAATTCCTTCTTTCAAAATTTGTTACAAATATATTCGCATATGCATGAATATATCTAGCACAATTGAGAAAATAAAACCAGTTGATATGATATCCACACCCACGTGCAACCTGGTCATTCACATATTGTTCTTCAGATTGCATTGCAATTAAAGAAAATCTGCCACAGCAACACTTTTTTTTATCACCAGGAAACTAATATTCTCTTACAACACTGTGCAGACACCCACGGGCAGATGCTTTAAGCAATGTGTTTTGAGCAAAGTCATCTATAATGGTGGAATGGTATTAACTGCTCATTCTTCAGTTAGGTGCTAAACCAAAATATCCTGCAGTCGGTAGATTAACACTACAAACCAGATGATTGTTTAACATTACCTACAGAATAAGTTATGGGTCTTGGACGCTTCATTCACTAGGACATTCATGCACACTTCAAAAACAGGGTATTGGTAGCTCAGTGGTTATAGAATTCAAATCCCATCATGGCACACAGAAATCATAAAACCCAACTGATTCACTAATGCCCTTCAAGAAAGGGAACGTGCCACCTACACCCGGTCTAGTCCATGTGATTTGATTTACTACCCTCAGTAAAACTAGGGACGAGCAATAAATGCCAGCATCATCCGCACCCAAGAAAAAGATAATTTAAAACAGGCTAGGTAGAGGACTATGAGCACGCCACCCGTCGTCTCCTCAGCTAGTGAATGGGGTTGAATTTCTTGAGTTCTTTTACTCATCTGCCCGAATTTCGGCGGAAGAGCTGCAGAAATTCCCGAAAATAGCATCAACATTTACAGTTTTCCCAGTATTTCCATGGCTCTTCGATCAAGCACCGCTGAAATTTACCCCCTATATATTCCATCACATTGCACGATATATCATCACCAACTGAAGACTCACTAAAAAGGCAGATCTCTAACGCCTTCTAAGCCTGAACTAGGTATTCTCTATAGGAGCATCCCAAGACGTGTATAGCTATAACAGCACAGAAGCTTCCTTCAAAAATGGAGTTACTGACTATCCATAGTTACCAGGCCTCCTAGTAAGAGCTGATCAGGTGAGACAGACCAAGCAATAGTTGTAATGAAATATCCCTTTCTTGGAAAGCTGCAAGTACCATTCAGTACTGCAATGGCTGCATAGTGACCTCTGTGAAACATTACCACAAACTCAAATAAAAAATGTATCAACATTTAAAAAAAAATTGTTCCTATTAAAGTTTTTCTTGGTATGTTTTTCTATTTGGTATATTTACATGAAAATTTGAACAAACAAAATCACATGATCCCACACTGTAGAGATATATACAGCCTGCACTTCCAATCCCTCCCATCAGAAAGGGGCTGCAGATGCAACACACCTCGGTGGAATAAAAGCATTATACTGAAAAAGTGAGGGGCACATCCAGATTAATCTAACATCAAACAACTATATTAAGTCCCAATAACCACTATTAAGCTACTCACTTCATGAGGTCAGACAGTTTTGATTTGTACTTTTGGCATGGTTGCCACATACTACCAATATACCGCTGGGTTTTAAATTTGTAAGAAATCTAATTTTTTCTCTGCACAAATCTTAAAAAGTTATACTCTACAGAACTTATCATTTGAAAAAAATAGACAGTTACCCACTTAGGTGTCTCTCCATGCTTTATAAAATTATTTTTATAGCTTCAAAGAAGCAGTAAATATTTTTTGTACAACTCTCAGTCATAAAATTCTGCCCCAAAGACACGATGAATGGAGAGATAGGGCTGCAATACTACACATTCACATCACAGTTAGGGAGTTTTACAGAGACTGCATCCCCAGTTCGAAAGCACACATACTCAATAACAAGAAGCAAAGATACTAGTAAATGTGCTCCCTTTATAACATGTTAGATTAGGAGAATCAGAAATCAGAGGCAAACTGAAGTCACGTATTGGCAATATCAATGGCACCTGGTTTGAATCAAGAGAGAGCCTTCAACACAACCAATAATTAAGGAAAACCTACGATAGCTAAGTGGCACTGCACAGAGGATTCACATCCAACTCCCCACACATTCAGATCTTAATAAGCTGTCCAAGGAGGAGGGAAACAAAAGACCTACTAGCTACTGGTTAGAGATTAGATGATCATGAGGTCAACTCACCACTATCTTCTTGGTTGGGGAATGGTATATGGTGAGGGGTGACCAAAGGGAGAAATTTTTAACTGCGAGCTCCAAGTACCAGAGAACGGCTATAGATAAAGCCATTTTAAAGATGTACAGATCATAACCACTGTTCCCATTTTTACGGACAGTAAGTGCTGATAATGGTTCTGGTGTTGCCATTTAATGCTCCTCTAGACCCATCTTTTGTTTCTTTACTTGTCCCATCACCCTCCTTGCCTTGAATCATCATCCCTTTTGTCATTTAATCACTCCTGCCTCCACACTATCAGAGACCTTCCCTTTTGTTCTTTCCTCCCCTCCCTACCCCCCACTTGCCCTGGCTCTGTATTTGCTTAAAAACTGTTTAATCTTCAACTTCTTCCAGTTCTGACGAAGGGTCGTCGACCTGAAACGTTAACTCTATTTCGTTCGCCATAGATGCTGCCTGACTGGCTGAGTATTTCCAGTATTTTCTGTTTTTATTTATATACATCTGCAGTATTTTGCTTTTGATTAAATTTGTTCTTGCCATTTATGCTTAAAATGGTACATGGTGCATTTTAAGTTAATTTGATTGCCTCACCACCCTCAACATTGTACCAGACAGCAGAAAATAAACACCTGTACTATATGGCTGCAAGAAATGTTGCAAAAAATCCAGCTAAACAAGATTTCACAGCAATTTGTTTACTTCCCCCCAAAATTCTTGTTCTACAGAATTCCAAATTTCAGGCAACATCAATTGGCCTATAAAGTAAAGAACCAGGTATAGGGTACGAGCGTTAAGTAATGTGAATTTATAGGAATGTTTCCGTAAAACTGCTAATATCAATATGTTCACTGGATTAAGATATCAGTCTTCAACTGAATAGTGTTGAGTGTAACATAATACTATAAGATGATATACATAATATTTCATAGCTGTTGAATGCCCAGCTCCATATTTGACAGCTGCAAAACCATCTCTAAATTGATTAAATGCTTCTGAGAAAGTACTCAAAACTTTTTTTTAAAAAGGAAGTGGAATAAAATTTGTTTATTAGCTACGAACAAACTTGTAACTCGCAAGCAACTGTAGTTAAGTTTGAAAGTCACTTGAAAATAGGTCTAAAATTATTCAGGTTAAAATCTAAAATTAAGATAATTCACCCTGTGTGTATTGCAGTGCTGTTTATGACAACTTTGACACCAAGGGTTCCATTTAGAGCTTTTGCAGAAATAGAAATGTGCAGTGAGGGAATAAAAATGTTGAGTATTGGAGAAATCCAGGTGAAATTGAGGAACTGAAGTTTCCAAAGAGGCAGACCAATTTACATTTGAAGAAAGCCTGAGTTACAGCAGATAGACTTATACTATCAGCCAATTTTATCTATGCACCAGTTTCTTACTTTGGGATTTGAGTTATACCTGTACCTACCGTTCAGTCTGACCATTTTTGTGGACAGAAGGGAGAGCCTTATCCATAACTGAAGCATTTTTGCTTTGTGACATCCTATAAAACCAATAGCATATTTATGGTACAAGCAAGCTATTAGGTCAGTCAAGTGTCCCTGGTCAGAATACAGATCTTGTTTAAAGGAAGCAGTAGTATCCACTTTCTTAACCTAAATGCCACAACTCAGAATCAAACACTTATTGGGAAAATCTCCTATGTAGTCAGTTGAAAATACCCACCTGAAAAATTGCTTGTTCAGTTATTTGTCCAAAATCAGAAAATATAGTGCCCATACTAGGATGCTACCGGGATTTGATGGTTTGACTTATAGGGAGAGGTTGGATAGACTGAGACTTTTTTCCCTGGAGAGGAGGAGGTTTAGGGGTGATCTTATAGAAGTCTATAAAATAATGAGGGGCATAGATAAGGTGGATAGTCAAAATCTTTTCCCAAAGGTAGGGGAGTCGATAACGAGGGGGCATAGATTTAAGGTGAGAGGGGAGAGATACAAAAGGGTCCAGAGGGGCAATTTTTTCACTCAAAGGGTGGTGAGTGTCTGGAACGAGCTGCCAGAGGCAGTAGTAGAGGCGGGTACAATTTTGTCTTTTAAAAAGCATTTGGACAGTTACATGGGTAAGATGGGTATAGAGGGATATGGGCCAAGTGCAGGCAATTGGGACTAGCTTAGTGGTATAAACTGGGCGACATGGACATGTTGGGCCGAAGGGCCTGTTTCCATGTTGCAAACTTCTATGATTCTATACAGCATAATGGAGTGGCATACTGGTGGATTAGCCCAATGCATCGAACAGTTGGATAAAGGTTAGCAGCCATGTATTCTCATGCAGTAAATTATTGATCACATGCTTTTTCTTGGAGGTACGGGGCAGGGTTTGAATGCAGTAATTGTAGAGCTTTTAGTAGCTGCTTCAAGAGTAGCATTCACACAAGTCTACAGGCAACGCAGGTGCCGCCTTGGCCAGGATAGGCTTCCAGAAAAGCCTGCTTCCCTGGTGGTTTAGTGGGTAAAGGTACCACCTAGTGTAGCATAGTCATTCAGACCAAAAAGATCCCAGGTTTGAATCCCAGTCTGCGTTCAGTCAGCTGACTGCAGCGGGAAAGGAGGAGCTGCACGACATTTGAAGTGCTTCTACAATTGGCCTCAGCAGCCTTGGGCTGGGGAGGAAACCAGCCACAGCCTCTGCTGCTGATTGCTACCCAGTGACCTAACATTGGAAATTAGTGTGGGATTGGGCTAATGGGCACTTTCTGGGTTCAAATGAAAAATGTCTGACTGCAGAACCAATTTGGAGTCTTAAGAGGACTGAAAAAAATTGGGGACAAATAAACTTGCAGCACATAATGGAAAATACTAAAGTTTAAAAACAGCAGTGAGTAGTTGCCTGCATTGTGCAACCACTTCTCTTTGAAGGTGGGAATATTCAATTTTAATGTTCTTCCCTCCACTATGGAAAGCATCAACTTCTTGCTGGAGTGCACTTCTATAGGAGCAGTACCGTTTCTAAGTGACCGTTTTAAGTGTCACTGGCAAGCTACTTGACCACAGTCATCATAGCCAAACCCAATCCTGTCCTCATTTGATGTCCACATACTTGCACTTCCATCGGGATAATGACCATTGCATTGGAATCCTGACCAATTTTAACAACCCCCACCCCAGCAGCCTCTTCTAATTTTCCTTCCTCACCAAATGCACTCTGCTGGACTTGTTTCTAAAAAACAAATGACAATTACTGCATCTCCTCAGATACTTCTTGACTGTGGAAGAGGCCAACTGACAGTTTGTTTTATTATGGACTTACAGTATTCTGGCCACTTGGAGCCACACAGACCTACCATCAGTCTGCAACGGTACAGATAACCTAGAACAAAGTTGTATCAGAGAAGATTACGCTTGTGTTTCATCTGCAACAGGATAAATTTCTTTGGACTTGGTTCACTCATAAATCACTGTACACCCATTGTTGACCAGGATAGTCTTGCCATATCTTTTGATTGTGGAACTGGCTATAGAGAGGATCGGTTCATCCCGAGTACAGTTGGGCAAACCTGGGACGTGTGCCAGTCTCCACATGACAACTTTATAAAAAGTGCAATTTTTTCCCTCTTTTCTCTGGAGGTGCTATCACTTGCTGGTGTACAGTTACACAGATGATAGCCATCCTCTGGTACCTCACACCCAAGCAAACCAAGAAACTAAGTGTTGGCATGTAATGATTGTGGGGATAACACAGCTGAGCAGGATCCTATTGTCACCCAAAAAAATGAATTTTCTAATAGGGTCACTGGATAGCAGTCAAGAGGGTAAACTCTCGCTGGTTGTTTCCCCCTTGCTAGCCCAGGGTGCTGAGGACAATTGCAGTGCCTCTACCACCACCTCAACTGAGATTATTTAACTCAACACAAATCAGGAATCAAACTTGGGCAGTTCCTTGTCTGCAGACCATTTGGTAAAAGGACTGAGCTATATGCTGCTACTTAACAATGCAGTGACAATTGGGACACCTCCCCATTCAACATCACCTCACAGCCTCAAGGATGAACTGCTGAGAGGTAGTCATGATGTGGAGATGCCGGTGATGGACTGGGGTTGACAATTGTAAACAATTTTACAACACCAAGTTATAGTCCAGCAATTTTATTTTAAATTCACAAGCTTTCGGAGGCTACCTCCTTCGTCAGGTGAACGATGTGAATCGTTCACCTGACGAAGGAGGTAGCCTCCGAAAGCTTGTGAATTTAAAATAAAATTGCTGGACTATAACTTGGTGTTGTAAAATTGTTTACAATTGCTGAGAGGTAGGCATGAACCAAGCAATGATCTAATAAATCCTGATTGACAAAAGGCACTACAATAGTTAGACTAGATTGAAAGGAGGTTTCAGAAACCAGAGTTTGTGCTTATTATATGCAAGACTATAAGTACACAAGGGAGAAAGGAATAGAAGGATGTGCTGGTAAAAAAGTAGGGTGGGAGGAGGCTCATGTGGCCTGTTTCTGTGCTGTAAAATTCAATGGAAGTCTATTCCTTAAAGTGTACCCAACTTTTTTTTGTATATTAAAAAACCTTTTCCTCCTTACCATTCTTTTCTTAGACTGCAAATCATTCCATTATTCAGGTCGATCTCTATTTGATGAAACTGAATTTAACTCGGTGGTTGTGGGAAATTTGTCTCAGGACTCAGGTTTACTAAATTTCAACTCATCAACTGTGATGCTGAAACAAACACCATCACAGTACTAATCATTTCAAATATTCATCAATTCCTGCTTGGTTGTTGAGCAGCCTTCAATATTGCTGTATTAACCATAAATTACTAAAATATCTGAACGCTCAATTTATAATTGGAATAAGTTTGGGCATACAAGATGGCATTTTGTTAAGACACTGTCTTTTCACCTCTGACTGCTAGCTGTTGGCTGGAGTGGACTCTATGGTGAATTAAGTTGTGGACAGAATGACTATTCTGCATGGAGCCACAGAACCAAACAATTAACCAGCAGTCTAAGGCCACAAGGATTGCTGGTATGGGAAGCAGGAAATAGGGAGTTCTCTTCTAAGGTGGCGTTCAGGCAAATCGCTCAAGACAGAAGAGGGAGTTTTAATCTGCAGGTTCTGTGCTCTGTCTGACCCAGGAACATTCGGTACTGGCAGCAAGTGACAAAATTTGAGTGTTCCATTCCCCAACACCCGATGACAAAATTCACTCTCCTCTCCAACAAAACAAACTTACCTCCAACTCTGATCACGCAGTTGTTACGCGCCCCCCCCCCCCCAATTCTTCCTTCTCCTGGTTCCTATTCTGTATAGAACTTCAATTTTACAACCCCCCCTCCACCAAGTATGACCTACTTTCTAGCTTCAATTTTTTAAACCTTTTACTCACCACCTTTCTTCTTCCTGACTTCCAATGTCCATTTGGAGGGGGGAAGCAGTTCTTATCGACCGAAAACTGGCTTTACTTGACCAACCCAAAAGCTGTAGCATGCAGACAGATTGATATGGCCGATGTAACCAACTCAATCTTAGTTGTATTTTGATACAGCAAACACAATAAATGCTCTGCCAGCAAGTAAACTGCTCCCCCCACCCCATGTGCACCTAGCAAGTAGCCTCATTTATAGCACTGATGGGTTAAGGTCTATGCCGTATTTCCGTTACTTGTTAACATCATGTACTTGTAAATGTTGCTAAGCACATGGGTGCAACATTAAAATATTGATATATTAATCTTTTAAAATCTGATATTTTTCTCCAGAATTTCTAGAATTAAACACTGAGCTTACTCAATTACCCGAGCATTAGTAAACTGTCAAATACTACACTTATTGCAAGAAACCAGATACTTTATCTACAGTATGTTGAAGCATCTCAAATAAGCCAATTCCAGTGAAAAAATTCATTAGTCAGAGAAAGTCTTCAATGTATTTCACTGAAATGCCCAATATATTATGAAGACACATCTGTGACATGAAATTTAAATGGTTTCTAACATTAAATTGCAGCAGTCCAAATTTTACTTTACCACAAAGCAACCCAGCTATTTTAAAAATAACCCAATTTGTGCACATTATTCAAGTAAGTGCGCAAATCAAAATGTAAATATGAATTGAGAATTTGCTACCTAAAACATTAACCACAAATAAAATAGATGACTGCAGCAATCTTAGCATGGATCTGCTAGGATTTATCCTATTAAATAAAATTCCTAAACAAGCTTAAAAATGAACCCATTACCCATGCCATTACCATGAATTAAGAAACAGTGCATTTGGATTTAAATCTTTGGATTTAAATATTGCAATAAATTCAACAGATTAGGATATATTCCTACAATTTAATGTGGAGCTCCATGCATAGTAGTAATTTGATAATTGGTATTCACGATTGAGAAAAGCTTCTGTGCAGCAATAGAACAGTTTGCACACACAACCCTCCCCCACTCAAAATATATAAGGGATGCTGAAACTCCTTATTCATGATACACATCAATCCCTGAATTGGGCAGATCATGGGGTGATATTGAGAGAAATATATACTAATACTTTTAAGAATGCAGGGGTGTGAGGAGTTTGTAATGTAGGATTAAAAAACCCTGTGACATTACAATCAATAGAGGGGAGGAGAGGGGGGGGGCAGCTTTTAAAGTGAGGCCAGGCCGAGCCGGCAACATGCGCTCAGGCCTCGAATCCAGCTTCCCTTCCCCGCAACCCAACTTGACTACGGCGGAAACCCAGCCCCTTCGGCGCCCGCCCATTGGCTGCCGCCCGATGGCCCTCGCATCGTCCCCCGTCTCTCATTGGCTGCAACCCCTTGTCAATCAACAACCCGGCGGGGAAAGACATCCGGTCAGCAAGTTAGGTTTCATTTACCTCCCCCCCCCCCCCCTTTCCGAAAAAAAAATTTTTTTTTTTGCAAAATGAAGGCCTCAGTTTTTTTTAAAAAATAAAAACAAAACCCGTCTCCTTAGAATAAAGGAAGAATTTAAAATAAAATCACCCACCCCTCATCCTACTCCATTCAAAAAAAATAAAAACGGAATGTGTACTGACCAAATTCTCAACAGCCGCCTGTTCCAGAAACTTCTGCGCTGCTTCCAGCTCATTGCGATCTAGAGGGGAAAAATACGTTTAAAATAAAACGAAAAAGACGGAGAGATTAAAGAAAAAGACGATTTTCTCTCAGCCCTTTTACCTGGAGAGACGGTTTTCTCTAAAATTGTGATAAGCTCCATATTTACGAATCTCATGTGGGAAACAACGAGGATTTTTTTCAAGCAGAAACGGCCATAAATGGTTCTGGTTTTCTTATTTTTTTAAAAAATATATATATATAAACTGTAGGGATAGTTTTTTTTTTCCTCGAATTTATTTAATATTTTATTTATTCCTTTATATTTTCTCTCGCTCGGCCGCTCCACAGACCCGGAGAGTCTCACACGCCGCCTCACGCCTTCTCCCGGCTCCGCAGCTGCGCAAAAGCGAAGTCCCGCCGGCGGCGGAGTGATATACCGGCCACCGCGCGCGCCGCATCACCGCCTGGGCCGCGTCACCCCCCCCCCCCCACCTCCTCCTCACTCAGCCGCCGCCGTAATCTAACGCGCCGTTTGATTGGTCGACGGCGCGGCCGCGTCGCCGCCGCCCGCTATCTAACGCGCCGCCTGATTGGTCGACGGCTCGGCCGCGTCGCACCCACAACCGTCGCCGCTATCTAACGCGCCGTCCGATTGGTCCGCGGCCCGGCCGCGTCGCACCCTCAACCGCCGCTGCTATCTAACGCGCGGTCTGATTGGTCGAGTGCCGCCGCCGCCTCTGCTCTCAACCGGCGCCTAAATTTCAAATGGGAGACATATCGCCCCCGTCCCTTCTCAGTTTTTTTTGGGGGGTGGAGGGGGAAATTTCCGCCCCCCCCCCCCGCCCCCTCCTCTGAATGACCGGCGTCGAATTTTATCAGCGGTCCGAAACTCCTGAGGTGTTTGGCGCCGGAGATTTCCCTCGAAGCTGCTCTGCGAATCAGGTCGTGCGTTTCATTCGCGTGCCTCGTCTCCTCATTTTTTGCCGAAACTGAAACCCCGTATTATCTAAATAATTCTCGGCTAATCGCGCTATCAAAATGCGGCTCAACCTAGACTTTTGTCCCTATCGGTTGTATGCGCGGGTTTTTCTTTTAGAAATGTACGGTCACCGAGTGTTGATTTTAAACTTGGGGAACTATTTTCAGACGGCGGGAGGAGACCCGACCCATGATGTGAGTGCGGTGGCTTCCATTTGTACTTCCCGCCCGTTTCCAAGGAGTTTGTTGGGAGCGGCACTTGGCACAGAGGGAGGCCCAGGAAATACCATCGCAGCACAGCTACCAGTCCTCTACCACCTATTATTACATTTAAAACTTGTTCTGTACAAGCTTTGCATCATTTGTTTGTGAAGCTATTTCTGATTGCAAAGCATTCTTTCTCATAAGTCTGCGGGTGCTGGCAGGACTGCATTTTAATGCCCATCTCTAGTTGCTCTTGCTGGACCACTTAGGAGGACGAGCAGACTGGAGTCACAAGAAAGACAGACTGATTTCCCCCTTCTCTGAAAGGACACGAATAAAAGCAGTTGGCCTTTTACAAAAATCAGTGTATTTCATGAGCATTTTTCTCTCTATTAGCCTACCAATTACCAGATTTATTAAATTCAGTTTCACAACTTGGGCCCGGTGGAATTTGAATTTAAGATCTGGGTCGGATATCATAACTACTATAGACATGTTGAAAAGGTCCCTAGATCCCATTTTACAATCAGATTTTGAGATAGTAAAATGAACGGAATATCATTTTGCTATGGTGAGCTTCACAGGAAATGATTACATTTATTGAAGGCACACTGAGCTCTGAAGCTTATATGTGTTAAATTTATTGGCGTGATACCAATACATCAACTTGCATTTATACAGCATCTTTAATATGGTAAAATGTCCCAAGGTGCACTCAGGAGCGTAATCAGACAAAAACTGATAAGAGTCAAAGGAGCTTGGTCGAAGTGGTAAGTTTTAAGGAGTATCTTAAAGAAGGCGAGAAATGTAGGGAGGGAATTCTAGAACTTAGGGTCCAGACAACTGAAGGCACAGCCGCCAACGCTGGGGCAAAGGGAGTGGGGGATGCACAAGAGGCCAGAGTTAGAGAAACGCAGAGTTCTTGGAGGGCTGGAGAAGGTTACAGATTTAGGGAGGGGCAAGGCTGTGGAGGGAACTGAACATTCGGATGAGAATTTTAAAGTCAAGGCATTGGTGGACTCAGAGCTAGTGTAGGTCAGCGAGCAAAGGGGTGATGGGCGCAAGTTAGGATACAGGCAGCAGAGTTTTGGATGAGCTCAAGTTTATGAATGGTGGAGGATGGAATGCCGGCCAGGAGAGCATCAGAATAGTCAAGTCGAGAGGCAAGAAAAGCGTGGATGGGGGTTTCAGCAGCAGATCGGCTGAGGCAGGGATGGAGGTGGAAGTAGGCGGTCTTTGCGTTGGGAGAGGATATGGGGCAAAAATTTGCTATAGTGCAAGTATTTCTACCACATAGGGCATTCTGCATCTCATTTAAGTGCTGGCTTTATCACCGTGACACCTGTGTTGCTGTTTTGGTCAAAAGTCAACAAAAACATCTGGGAATTGCCCATTTTTTCCTGCCAATTTTATTCCTTTTGGGAAGGTGTTGACAACTTACTTTGGTACTCCAAAACATTTTATTGCTCCATGGTTGGATCTCTCCAATGCCTTTTCTTGCTATGCTGACTGCTTCTACCATTCGTAAACTATTTCATCAGGAATGTTGCAACCTGTGTGGTCACCCACACGAAGGCCCACATCCAAGCTGCACTTGCTTCCTATGGCCGAGAATTCTATTTTTAAGATTCTTGTCACTTTCAAATCCCCTCCCAAGACTTCATTCCTCCCTACCCGAGTGATCTCCTCCAGCCCTACATCACTAAGTACCTTCCTCTGACATCAGCTATCTTCTCCCTCCATTCAACCATTGGTGGCTGCTCTTTTTGCCTTTGCCCTTTGAATTGGCCCCTCTGCCATCAAAAATCTCCCCAAGACCCTCTTCAGATATACTTTCCCCCCGCACCTTGGTAACCACTCGCTGTCCATTGCCCTTTAAAGCGATCGGAGATGTCTCTGTATTTGATGCACGCTATGAAATGTAAGTTGTTGTATAATCTCACAGGCGTCAGTTCACTCTCTGTTTTCTATACTAAGTGGCCATGGTGAGCTTTGTCAGTGAGAACCAGCGGCTTATTCAAACATTGGGCATCACCAGCTGATGCCCAATTGACAGCTGAGCTCCATTCTATTCTCACTTGATTTCCACACATGCTGACTAGCAATGAGGGGCATGAACCCTGACTAATTTCTCCCTCCCTAGTGAGCTAAAACCAACTGTAGTTCAACAACGAACAACATCATGCATTTATAGAGCGCCTTTAACACAGTAAAACATCCTAAGGCGCTTCACTGGAGCATTACCAAACAAAATTTGACACCAAGCCACGAGATATTAGGACAGGTGACCAAAAGCTTGGTCAAAGAGGTAGGTTTTAAGGAGTGTCTTAAAGGAGAAGAGGTGGATAGGCACCCTGGCTGAGATTGGGGACGTCTGCCATCTTCCTTTGTATGGCTTAATCACAGCTTTTGCTAACAGAACCTGGACAGTTCAGGAGAGACGGGACAGAAGCATTGGTCTTCAAGACAGTTCGCACAGGAAGATAATGTTAGAAGCAGATGATCCAGTTAGTGGTTAATCGCATTGTAAGCTGGTACCAAACAAAGGCAATGAGACAAGCTTGCAAAGGCAGGGATAAGGAAGTATGCCAGTCCTGTTACTCAGATAAGGGACGTCTGCTCGTTGCAGCAGTCAGAACATATGGTGCTCAGCAGTTTTCACTATATCCTTAACTTTTTCGTTCTGAAGTTGTGAAAGACGCTATATAAATGCATGTTGTTCTCTCTTACTAACTAACCTTTCCCACAACCCTTCACATCTTAGCCTTTTTCAGAAAACTTATTCTAAAACCCTTTTTTCCCCACAAGGTATCCTAGAACCTGGACTAGCTGAGAGTAAGGGCATTATAGATTGTCTCACTGCCGAGCTAAGAAGCAAGAAAATCAACCAGAGTTCATGCTTCTGATCAGTATGCAGGGGCCAAAGGTGGAAAATGTACGTATGGATATCAGGACAGGATTGGGCTGTACCACAATGTAAAATAACCTGCCGCCACTCACCATCACGGTTCACACGTGAAGGCTGGCCATGGAGCGCTGGTACTGAAGAGTGACCTTTTAACAGTTTTCCGGCCAGGAGTCAATTCCCTCAGAAGAGGAAGGGAGTAAATTGGCAGGAGTAAAAATAGAAAATCCATCAACTATCCAACAGTCAAAACACATCAACATTTTGCAACTAGCAGAAATTGCTTTATGTGGGGTGGAAACTATAGTTCTTTTGTGAGTGCCATAGCGTGTGCAGACCTGGTGCTTATAATCAGAGCCAGGGAATTCTGGTAAGTTAAATCTAAGGTAAAGTTCTCACACCTAACTGTGTTTTCTTTTCAAAAGAACGAATGTACCACAAATTGTCAATAATTGAGAAAAAAAACAAATGGATAAATACTAATTTATTACAAGTACACGAACTATTACATTTACACACATTCACTCACTGCAATTAAATACAGTATCTTGAACACGGGCCTTTTGCTCATCTGGTGCTTAACTTTATGATGTTCCAGTATTTGGTACAGATGCACCTAGCTGCCATTTTGTGAACTGTGGCAGACATTTTGTGTAGTATGCTAATGCAGGTGTCACAGGTTAATCCCAATAATGACAGCAAGACAATGTGACTGGTACTAGCCACTTTGTAATGGAAATTACTATTTTGATGCAGATTTTTTTTTTTGTTGAAAGCTTAAGATTTTCAGATTTCAAAAAAATTGTGGAAACCTAGCTTCCCAATGGCCTAGCAGGCTTAGGGAGCGAGTAGCTGAATTGTAGAGAGCAGGTGGATCCTAGGTTCTATGCTATCTGATCTCAGCTACGGTATAACAATTGTCAACAAGGTCCCCAGGGTAGGGAGGAAATTGGCCAGGGTTTGCTTTCCTAATCATTATCTCTGCTGGAAGTGTGGACATCGGGCGAGGAAAGAATCAAGCTCAGTTCTGATGTTAAGTTTATTTTCACCTACTCCTGTAGTCGAATAGCCTACTGACAGCCAATGTCTGCACCGCAGATGAATAATGACCTCTTGAGCAAGGTACAATAGGGTACCTTGTGAAACTGTACCCCAGAAAAACTCAACAGCTTCAGAAGGGGAGGGGAAACAAGAACAGGGGCGTTCTTCCCCAGTGTCCTGACCAATATTTATCCCTCAACCAACATCACTAAAACAGATTATCTGGTCATTATCTCAGTGCTGTTTGTGGGTGTGTGCAAATTTGCTGCCGCATTTCCTACATTACAACAGTGACTACACTTCAAAAAGTACCTCATTGGTTGTAAATCACTTTGGGACGTCCTGAGATTGTGAAAGACGCTACAGAAATGAACGTCTTTCTTTTTACCTTCAACATCACAGGAGATTCCACTGTGCAGAGATTCACGGACCAATGATATCGTACATACTTAATCTTTTCCTACAGTAGGGAACGATCACACCCAGCAGATAAATAGTTCACAAAGCAAAAAATCTTGAACATTTTCTTCCTGTTTTTTTTAAATTCAGTCTTGGGAAGTGGGCGTCACTAGTGAGGCCAACATTTGCTGTTGCTGCCAGCATTGTGAAACCTGCCTTGCAAAAGTCAAGGCGGAGCTAGAGTACTGGCCAGTTCTTGCTGGAGTATAGCTACTCTCAGCTATCTCACCCATATGTGACCCTAGACAGTGAGTGTTGGCAAGCTATTCAACTATGGCAGGCATCAGAGCATTTCAGAGCTGTTTCGGGTATTTAGTTCCTGGTGGGCGGTTCAATAGTTGCCAGTCTCTAGTATCTCATCCAAGTGGCCTATCTTCACTTGTGAACCTATGCATGGCTAAGGGGTATTTGACTGTGGAGAGCATCACAGCTGAGCCTAATCTTGGTTGTACTCAAAAAGGTTGACAGATGTGCACTTTCCAGCAAAATTCCCTGGATAGTGATGATGAGCATGAACCCTGACTGATTTTCTAACCATCCCCTCAGCTCAGGGGCACTGAGACCAATTAAAGCACCCCTATGGCTGCCCTGGCTGAGATCATCTAACTCTGCACAGATCAGAGATCAAATCTGGGAGTGTCCTATCCTGGTCTGTAGGACTCTGTTCCACATTTTGAGCAGTATTTACCAGCTCCATAATGTTTGCTGATCATGTTGTGGGCATTTCTTTTGCAGATGTGTAACAGATGCCCATAATTGTGATTTGAGAAGCAGTAACATCAAGATTTTCTTTGCAGGAGAAGATAAAACCTTCTGCGTATTATGAATATTTATTAATCAGTGGCACAGAGGGGGCCAGTGATTGCATAAATCATAGTGGGTGACTGTCAGGTATATCAATGGGGCTTTTAAACTAAATGTGTTGCTAACTGGCACCCAGCAGAACCTATTTCGGGGGGGGGGGGAATGAAGAGGGGAGTGGTAGCGGGCATAACGGACAAGGCGGTGAGCTCTAGGGTTTAAATGGAGACTGATCTGTCAATGCTACAATAGGATAGTGATATTAAAACACGTAGTTACCGCTACCTAGATTTATTTATGGTTTCATGGTGTGCTGTACATTTCAATCACCTTTCAAACTACAATGAGCTATCAATGAGCATGATAACATTTATATGATACACTACTTGTGGCACTAGCTTCCCGCTGTGAGAAACCAAGGCAGTACCCGCAGGTATCTTACTTCTCTGAGAGGTAATTGATTAAATAAAAATAAGTAGCGAGTCACCTGATTCAATTAGTGGACGATCTGAATCTATTTACTTTTACTTTACACACTGAGCACTCGGGAACATGGACAGCAGAAACTATGAACACACTCCTTCCCTGACTTCTATAGATCAACACTTACCATCACCCGAGCAGAGCCCAGATTACCCAGTCACCTTACATTTTATTGCTGTGGTGAATCTTTTCCTCCTACTCTGTTCGTATCTGATTCTATGCAATCTCATGGTGTCATAGGCTCATGGGGTGGGGAGGGTGTGAACCCCATTCTGATTGCCCCATAAGCTTGTCTATCTGCCATGGTGAGCCAATTACAAGATCACAAGATACTTAATGGATGAGAAAGGCTATTCAGCCCATCTTAATTCATCGGCCCGGAACAACCCTACATTCCCGCTTAGCTGCATTTAATTGTTTCGTAAATGAGTCCATGGTTTTTGCCTCCATCACTCTACATGGAATCAGTTCTAAAGTTACCTTTTACTAGTTTAAACCTGCGTCCCCTTGTCCTACTCCCAGTATTTAAATTACAATTTTTTCCCTTCCAAGTTAGTCATGTGTTTAGCCAACAGTAAAATGCTGAGAGCCATGAAATTAATTCAAATTGGTAGTGGTCCAAAATTGTCATGTATTTTTTAACATGCATCCGATACAATTGGTACATGACAGGCAAAGAGTGGACAGAATACAACTGAAGGACAATTATATCCTTGCACAGTGTGCTTCCTCAGAGTATGCACAGTTCTCCTGCCCAAATGGGCACTGTAATGGGCTAGAAAATTGTCCTTTCACATCCAAGACCCAGACCGATGCGATGAAAATGACTCTCTGCCAGCTCTAAGGCTCTTATGTGAAGCAAGTGTGGGGACCAGACAGTTCAGGCTTCAGCATAAAACAGCTAAAGATTTGGGACTGACTGGCACAGAACTGATCATTTTTCTCAGGCCATTGGATGCCTTTGAGGGGAAAATAGAGAAGAAAGAAAACTTTGGTGCAGAATGGGGCACTGTTCATAAATTGGGATTAAGGCACAAAGTCAGTGCAGTGTTGAGGCAAATATATCTGAACTGGGAGCAGTTAATGCTGACACCAAGTGGTCAAAAGTGGGAAAGTTTTCTGTTGCCAGCCCCAAAAGCTCTCACATTGAGCATAAAGAATTAACTAAAAATATCTAAATCTAAAGTATGTATTCATTGTGCATTGGATGCGTAAAGATGTGCAATAGAGGCAGTTAGCAAAAGCCAGCACAAAAGTCTCCGTTGTAAGTTAGCACAGTGCATCAGGCAGTTTACTGTTAGAGAAGTTTTACTGCTCTGTATAAAATGCACCAAACCTTGGAGTAGCAAACCAGTGGAGTTCTGTATTGTATATAATTAAATAACAAAAGTTATCACTTATCCTATTGTAGCAGCCTTCGTAAGTGCATTACAACAATGACTGCACTTCAAAAGTACTTCATTGGCTGTGAAGTACTTTGGGATGTCGTGAAAGGTGCTATATAAATGCAAATGTTTTTCTTTCTTTGTGGATTGGTAGTTTGAGATCTTAGCAAAGAATGAGCTAGAGTAGGAGATTTCACACAGTGAGGATGCAGGGAGGAGAAACAGTGTGTTGGATGGTGTAGTTGGAACTCAGGAGGAAAGTTTAGAGCAATTACCATAGTAGTATCAATACAAAAATAGAGCGCCAAAAAAGATCAGGAAGCAGGGAGTGAGGAAGGGAGATTAGAGGTGAGAGGTGGATTGCCCATCAGGCAACAAGCTTTTGGGTTTGAACCAGGTTGCAGGGGTGAAAGGACACCGCTAACCCACTACACTAACCAGTCCCCTTATTCTCATTCGCACGCTGTGGAATATCGTCACACTACAAACTCTATTCTATATTTCGACTCCTCATGCACCCGACATACCCCAACTTCCATCACTCTGCTAACTCCACTTCGCACGTCCTCTTCCAACTTTGAGGTTGAAAGACAAACTGCTTGTGGCCCTACGACTGCATACTGTGCCTGGTCAGTCAGCTGAGAACAGTACTGTACATAATAAAAACAGAAAATGCTGGAAACACTCAGCAGGTCAGGCAGCATCTGTGGATAGAGAAACAGGGTTAACGTTTCAGGTCAATGATCTTTCATCATAACTGTACGTGTCTGAGGGGAGGGGGGGTAGAGAAAAGGGAAGAATTAACAGTTTTACTCAGATACAGAATATTTTTTCTCTTCTCCCACCATTCCCCAAAAAATAAAATCCTGCAAACACAGCAGCAGATGCACAACTGGAACTTTTTTTTAAAAAAAAGTAAAACAAATGTTCTCCTACCTTCATAATTAAAACGCTGCCTCCTGCCCCTTCCTCGACCCACAGGTGACCAGTCTAGGTTAGAATTTTTGTGTCTCGTGCTCCATGATGTCATCTGAATCCTTAAAATTAAATTCTGGCCGTATTCACACCCAAACAGCCTATACTTTTCCCACATAACAACCTGATACCCCATCACACGCAGAAAAAGCAAGAGACATGTCACTTTGACAATTTTTTTTTTTATTAACACCAACTGTATCATAAAACAAAAAGCACAACGAGTATTTCAGGGAAGCAGTTTGACAATTAGTTTGATGACCTTCTCCAAGCGAACTGAAGCCACACTAAACATCGGATTTCTGTTAAAATGAGGTACAGCCCGTTCCTCTGAATGCTTTATGTATTTTGCAGGGTTAGTACATCACAGCTCTCTCTCACTCTCGAGTTAATTCTACCATTTACAGTCATTTTCCCCCCCCTCCCTCCCCCAATTACACGCCAGTTTGTACCAGTTTTAAGGCTTTCAAAATGGTTATACGTAAGCACGGGAATCAGGACTTACTTTTGTTGCTACTCTCAAGCGGTGTTCCCAGGCTAAGGGGCTTTAACTCACATCAGTTTGTTCAAGTATTAAAGTTATATATTTTCTTTAAAACAATTTATTTCTGTGCTAAATTGCAATTTAACAGTCAAAATGGCCCCGGGTATACACACCAGAAATTCATGCATCCTATTCTCAAAGGTCCCTAACCCATTGTTTTTTTTTTAAAAATGAAAGCTCTTCTAATACATTGTTTTTATTTATATATCCTATTTTTTTTTTATTCGATGTGGCTGTTATTGAGATGTTTCTTCCTCTTTACGAAGGACATCAACGGTTAAACTGAGGCCTAGAAATAATTAAATAAGAATTAACTCGCCTTGGCCAGAAGGGAGGGAAGGAATTACATTACCACAATATAACCAGCGGTCTTGCTTCAGCGTTCTAAGTTGTTACCAATCCAACATCACAATAAGACCGTGCCATGCCATGCCACTGTCTGCACACACACAAGCCATTCCAAATAACACATTTCATATCAAGTGCCAATAGCTTTTTTTTCTATCTTTTTAAAATGAGGTATAAACTACATTCATTTCCAACCACTGTAATAGGCGACAGGTTCTGGCCGTGAAATATACTTTCAAACTCCCCTCCCCGTGGCAAGGCAGTGGGGTGATGGCGGCTCAGGGGACTCCCGATCAGACTGTGGGGTACGCCCCTTTACGCTGCAGCAAATACTGCTGGATGGATTCTGCGTCACGCTTTAGCCAGGCTCCGTTCAGCAGGATGTTCTCACAGGACTGTTGGATGGTTCGTTCTGCAGCAGGGGCAGGATGAGTCTCGAAAAAGCTCTGAAATTGAAGAAACGCGGTGATGAAGACGATCACGTGAACTTGCGGATAGGTGTTTTACATGGGCGATAAATTAGCATCATTGCCAAGTCAGGGATGAGTCCAACATTTCACAGTTGACAAATTGTGGAAAGGGTAGCTTGCATCTTACAAGACCTGCGTTTATAAGCCCCCTCAAACATCTCAAAATGCTTCAAATACATCATGAATTTGCGAAGTGCAGTGACTGTTGTTATGGCAAACGCAGCAGTCAGCCAACACACAGCAAGGTCCCACAAACAGTAATGACATGAATGACCAGTTAATCTGCTTTCAGTGCTGTTGATTGAGGGAGGAATGTTGGCCAGTATATTTGGGAGACCTGCTTGTTCTTTGAATAGTGCCATGGGATCTTTGCCATCCACCTGGACCAGAGGAACGGCAGATATGGTTTAACATCTGATTCAAAAAATGGCACCACTGACCATGCAGCACTCCTTCAGTATTGCACTGGAGTGCCAGCCTAGATTACGTGCCCAACCTCGTGAAGTGAGGCTCAAACTTGCGATCTTCTGTCTCAAGAATAAAAATCCTGTAGACTTTCAAAATTTATCCAGTGTCAGATTATTTAGAGGTGGATGTGTTAACTTTTCAAATTTATTTACAAATTTGCAAAGATTATTACAGTGTGTTAATTTCACACCATCACCATTCAAACTTTTATTTTGGAGAGATGAGGAGGGGGAAATCAGACTCCATGGCCAATTCTGCAGAAATGGGTCAGTTGTCAACAGAAGACATCATGGGATAGACAGGAACCGCCATGGGAAATTGGCAACAAAGATAGGGAATAATGGATCAACATGGGGTTACATACCTCCAATTTTCTTGGCCCCGTTTCAAAATGGTCACTCTGCTTTAGCACCAAGATTGTTGTCAGCATTTTAAAGAGAGTATCAGGCCACTGTGGCACAGTTCCTGTCTGCCAGCTTTCAATCTGCTGCAAGCTATGGAGGTGTATGCGGCTAGGTTACTGATTAAAATCATGTTGGCAGATCTCCCGATGGTTTAATGGGTAAAGGATGTGCCCACTGCAGTATGAAGCCAGAAGGTATCAGGTGCGATCCCTGGTCTGTGGCATGTTTGCTGATTTCAGTCAGGACACTAAAAATGAGATCCATGCCCCTGGGCTTACGAAAGAAAGGGACAGGGGGAAAGAAAATCAGCTTGGGTTCCTGACCGCTGTACAGTGACTCCTTCTGGAAAGTGCAATGTGTGGATGTTGGGTATGGGCTCAGCTGTACTGCCCTCAGTGGTTAAGCTGGCTGGTGAGTGTCAGCTGCTGACACTCACCAGCCAGGCTCGCACATGAGGGAGTGAGATCAGTCACTCAAGGTCACTCTACACGACACTAGGCATAGTGAGGTTTCAGTAAATGTCACCTGGCAATAAATGTTTGAACGAATACAAGATGCCACATGGTTTTGTAGTATATTCTGGGGCTGGGGCATGTCAACAAGGGATATTGTAACGTGCCCAGTGCTGTGGTGTTGTACAGTTAACTTACAAAACTAGAAATGGACAAGCAGGGTCCGTATCACTGCTCACTATTCCGCTGTTTTCACAAAGTTCAGTGATCCAAGTGAAGCAGTTTCTGGTTATTTTGCGCTGGTGACTGCAATGGGCTTGAAATCTTCCCCGTACGATTTCTTGTAAAGTCGTAGTTACCAATGCCTGAGCTTGGTGAGTACACTCTGATTTTTGAGACGTGGTTTTAATTCTGATCTTTTAAATAATGTTTACACTTAATTTTGACACTGGATTTGTTCACTGATTAACTGTCCATGAATTCGCATTGCTGCATGTCAATCTAGAGAAGCTGATCTTTGTTTATAAAGCAACTTGTACTTAAATAGCACTCAAGTGCAGGAAGACTTCTGAGCGCTTTACAATAAAGGAAGGGGGTGCGACAGATACACAACATGGGGAAGCGGGAGCAGAACGAAGAGACTAGAATGGGGAACCAAAGGCACAGTCAAAGTGAAGAGTATTGACAAGGGTTTTGAAAGCAGAAAATAAGATGGTGAGGTGGAGGGTAGTGGGTAGAGAATTCCAGAGGGCAGAAGCGTAGCGACTGAACAAGTGACCGCCAGTGGTGATGGAGGCAGCAAGAGATGATGAGAAGTGTCTGGTGTTGGAGCAGAGCTTGTCAGCAGGGACGTAACACAAGAGATCAATAAGGTGGTATGGGGGCAAGGCCATCAAGGGATTTGTAGAACAAGGACAAGAATTTTGAAATCAAAGCTCTGGGTGTGAGGAGCCACCAGAGCTTGGGAGAGCACAGGGATCTTTGGATGGAAAGATCAGGTGAGCCCACTTCCAGGTGCCTGCTCCTCCTTGCTCGATTTTCCTGCATTCGCTGCAATCAGGCGATCCAACGTACCAGGAAAATCTACTCCATTATGCCTCAGCATGGTGCCATGCCTAAATGGACTGCTGATGTTTTAGGTTAGGTCAAAATCCACAGGTGTTGTAAATGGAGTACCTGCCTCCACCCAGCAGGATTGGCTTGGTTTCTGAATGAGCTGAACAGTGGAAATAATTCAGATCTGCTCCCAAGCCTCTTCCATTGCAAAGTGCAAGACAGGAGCATGGTGATCACTCTCAATCTGATTTTATTTTTCCTTTCCTCTCTGCGATGTGGTATGGGGAACAGAGCGACGATCTGTCTGACACTCAATGTTGCCCCTACAGCAGCAAGGCTGAGATAAGGAACTCAGCACCGTGACAAATCACAACTGTGGGGGGGTTGCTTGTACTAGGAAAAAAAAATTAGGATTTCCAACACAAGTTCATTAATGTTCATTCTGGTTATTATTTCAGAATAAGTAGAGGGGAGTTCCCCCTTTTTAAAAGAAAGCCCTAGATTTTTGTTTTGAGTTAAAAAAAAAAATCAAATGTTGAGAAATGTCCCATTTCTGTCAGACTGCACTTCTATTCTTTGATTTGGGAGTAAAGAGGGATCAGATCCTATTCATTATCCTTCAAAATTATACTATTAAATTAAATATATTGAAACTGAAATTAAAATTCATTAGTGGAAATCAGATATTTCAGCTAGTATACACGATGAACTTACACAAGCTCTCACTTAATTTACAATATTCATGACCATCTGTCAATACTGCAGTCAGAATTTCGATAACTGGAAAATACTCCGCAGATATGGGAAGAAAGGGACTCCATTGTCAGTGCAACATTTGAGGATTGTTCACTCTTGATAAACAGCAAGAGGAGGGACTGGTTTTTAAAATGGGTCAGTTACTGACTTTCCTTCGAAATTATTGCTACCAGATTATTCAAAAAGCCATTTAAAGATCAGCTGTACGGGTTCTCAGACTGTAGAATGGATAAGTTTTCCCGAGAGAAAGGATATGTGGAAATTTTGATGCCAGTTTTGTTCATACTCTAGTTACTGGAAACAAAGTTCAGCTTTAAAGTTTCGTTCTGATTTGCCTGCAGCTTTAAAGAGAAGATTAATTTTTTTTTAAAAAGGTGAGAAATGTCAGTGCTGGGGGACAGAGCACTTTCTGCACCCAGTGCCAGTATTAAGCACTCCTTGGTCAGGTATAAGATGGGCCAAATCGAGTCAAGCTCTCTACTCTCACCATTAAAGTACATTAATTCCAACCTCAAAAGCACCCTGAATTTTCTGCACTTGCCATCTGTCCTTTCGGAGTGTCAAATTACAACTAGTTTTTTTGCTGTGGATTCAGATCCACAAGGAACTGGACTGACTCTGCTCAAACTCATTATTCTTCAGACCCTTGCAGCCAATACAAAGATAAAAGTTTCATCCCATCAGAGTGTGAACTCACTTGAAATCCAGATCCCTGAAGACTGAACTGTCACATTAGACAATCCTAGGTGTTTTAAACAGCAAGGTTATCTGAACACTTCTCATTGTGCCTCGGTTTCCCGTGTTATACTTCACTATTTCTGGTCATAGAGAGGTTGTTGCTCAATGCAACAGTACACTGTCCGCAGTGACGTCACAAACGGGGGAAAAGAATGCGCTCAAGTGAACAGAACGTCGTGTCGGGGTAGGATGCTTCTGACGGGCAGTTCTAAATACAGGAACCTCTTCAAATGCCAGCAATAGACAAATTTACCACAATATTTAAGTGGTTAATTTATAAATGAAACAGAAAAATGGAAAGCTCCTAATATGACAACCGAAGAGTTTCTCTTCCCTCTCCTCTTTTTTCAATTTTCCCCGGTACTGAAGGCATCAACTCTTGCAGGTGTACAGTTCCACTAACACTGGCCACCAATCATTTGTCATCCGGATGACCATTCCTCAAGCAAATATCAGCAGCTATCACAGTTGACTAATTATGTCCACACCCATGAACTTCACGAGTGGGTGAATCTTTGGATTGCAATTAAGGCGCTCGAACCGCGATGGATGTTCCCCTCTTTATCCCAGGGGTGCTGAGGCAATTTGTAGCACAGCAATTCCTGCCCCACCCGAGATCAGTTAATCGTGCAGGCCAGGAAATGAACGGGGGACTTTCTGATCTAGATGGCTTAGTGAGCTGACCTCCAATTTCTCCTCCACATCCAGATGCTGCTCAGTGCTTCCACTACCGGCTGGCTAAGATTCAAGTACAAACCTGCTTCTCACCACTGTAACGCAGCACACTGACATGCTAATGGTCCAATTTGCTGTTATAACTTATAGAGCACCTTTAACGTAATAAAACATCCCAAGTGCTCTTTACAACGGGTGGAAAATAATCAGAGAGATAGAGTAATAGGGATTTAGAGTGGTGACCGACAGCAAGGGGCAAGTAGGTTTTTAAGAGGCTTTTGAACAAGGGGAGAAAGACGGCAAGGCAGAGGGAATTTAGGTGGAATCTTCCAAAGTGAGGGGCTGAAATGGGCGACAGCTCTACAGCCAAAAGTTAAATGAAGGCAAGGGTGGGGGATGAAAATCAGAATTAGAAGAGCAGAAAGCCTGCATAGGAGCAAGGACTGAATGAGGTTTGAGGCAGGGAGGGGCATGGATTTTACAATTGGTGTGTGGGTGGATAGGGAGCCAGTGAAGGTTGGTCAGCCCAGAGGTAGTCGGGGAACGGATGTTTAGCGCAGGATAGGGTGTGGGCGGTGGAGTTTTGGACAAGTTCCAATTTGTCGAGGGTGGAACTCAGGCTGTCAGTGAGGAGAGCATTTGATGAAAGTTTAATGGAAAAGTTGATACAAGTCAGAAATCAGCTGACAAACACCTGCTATTCTCGCTGCCAACTCGCCCTATTATCAAAAGGGACCAGAAACCAGATGAGAGCCCCAGATTATCTTTAGCACTAAAAGTATTTGAAGTTACTGAGCTTACAAACGTCGAGCGTTTTCATATGTGTCGTCCGATGTATGAGTGCTTCTCAGCATTTCCATTCTTACAAAGACCTTAGATGATGAGAGGATGGGCCAAGTTTGTTAATAATCCCAAAATATTAATGTTATGAAGTAATGCTTTAATATGAGCGGAACCTGGACAATCTGAATCATGCCCAGAATCGTTCGATAGATCTGAGAAGTAAACACTTCCAGAATCTGGCAAAACGTTTGACCCCCCCACCTCCCTTATCGAAACTTCCTGATGAGTGGATTGAGTGTGTTAAAAGTGTTAGTATGTACATTTATCACCAGGCTGGAAACTAACGATCCAAAAGATGAAAACGAGCGTAATGAGAGTTAATAAAGGTGAGAGATGACGCAGCCTGCAAGTTTCTGCAGCGTGGTCACCCGCTCACACCCTACAGCACGACCAGCACACGGTGCTTACAAGTCGTAAAATTCAATTCAGCTGCTGAGGCATTTAAAAAGTTAATTTTACACTAAACGTTTTCTTTTTTGAACCACAGTTTACAGCAGCAAGTGAAACATCTCACGGAAACTGCCTCTGGGAAACTCTGGAGAGAAAAATCAATAAGCAATTGATAGAACCATTAATCATCTACCAGTCACAGTAATTCCCCATCAGTTTAGACTATTAATTCTGTTACCAGAGAATCAGATCGCTGTAATTCTAAGCACCTTTTCACAACTGGTTAGAGCCCACAGTATATGAATCTGGATAACAAACTGCATGGGGTTGTGATGGCTGCATCAGAGCAACTACAGGCTTTATCACTTCACTTATCATCGATGAGCAGCGAAAGACTGATCAGATTTTAATAACAGATCTGTATGCCAGGCCCCCTCGCCTAGTTAACCCTCCACAATCTCTTCACGTTACTGGACTGCACCACTGCCCCTTGAGCCGTACAGATCTTCCTCCCAAGTCGTTTTTCTACCCCGACTTTAGGTCAGTGTTTTCTTTTTGACAAAAAGTTTCCACACATGGGACCCCCTGCAACGACTGACATGCTCCGAGGAGCACTCTTCCCCCCACCCCCACAAATACTGACATTTCCAGGTATCTTCTGCAAACATCGACAGAGCTTCCTGGACTCCCACCTGTAAATACTGACATCTGCACCCCCCACCCCTCCCCACTCAATCGCAAATATTCACATGATCTCAGGGTTTCCTTCATCATAAATACTGAATAATCTTAAGGTTCCCCCCATTACAAATATTGACATGGTCTCAGGGCTTCCCCGCACCCCACCCATTCTGTAAATATTGACATGGTCCCAAGGAGTCCCCCCAACAAATATTGACAGATTCTTGGAAAGCTCCCTACAAATATTGACATGTTTACCAGTGTCTCCATGTGCTAATTTCCAAAGGTCAGTATCAGGTACTCAAGGAAAGCCATACCATCATTGCAGAAAACATTTAATAATATACAGCAGAAGAAATAACGTGCCAGTAAGTCAATGAATAAATCCAGACTGGTACCACACTGAGTTTTAGGGATACACCGGCAGGTATTGGCAGTCTATAGGTTCTCAACCAGCTTACTAAGCTGTGCAGGTCAGTTAGTAATGGTCCAGTTTTTGCTTTGAAATGAAGGGGAGATACCTGGAAGTGAGGGCATGTTGGTAAGTCAGCCTGTTCTTCAGCAAGAAATGTATTAAGATAGTAAACCATTTTTGTGTGTGTGGCAAACAGTTGACTTCCCCCATTTTCCTTGTCTTTCTCCCCCCCAAAAGACTTGCTACCTTTCAGTATGTGGAGATGCCGGTGATGGACTGGGGTTGACAATTGTAAACAATTTTACAACACCAAGTTATAGTCCAGCAATTTTATTTTAAATTCACAAGCTTTCGGAGGCTTCCTCCTTCCTCAGGTAAATGTTCAGGAGCTCCTCGAAGCCTACGCATTTATACATAAATGCGTAGGCTTCGAGGAGCTCCTGAACATTTACCTGAGGAAGGAGGAAGCCTCCGAAAGCTTGTGAATTTAAAATAAAATTGCTGGACTATAACTTGGTGTTGTAAAATTGTTTACAATTACCTTTCAGTAAGTTGAGACCGATGGACAATCTGGTACAAAATGGCAAACATTAAGCACCACAGCTCAGGACAGGTTTCTTTAACATTTACAGCTGAGCCCTTCAATGTGAAAAAAGACATTACATGCAAATAATGAGAATCCCTTTTTACCTTGACGTCAGCTGCCATCTTGTCACCGGCAAAACCTTCAACTGTTAGCTAAATATGGAAGGAAAAAGTAAAGAGCAGTTAGTGAGTAACCTGTAACATCTTATGCAAGAAATACCAATCAGTTCCCAGTTCAGAAATTGATCAGTAAGTTTCATGTTCTGGAGATTTAAAAGAAAATCTTCATTTTATTAAAAATACACAAACCTACAGCTATTAAAATCATTTAACAAGGGAATCCTTCTGGGTAGTGCTCTGGAGTTACATTCCCAATAGAGCTGCTTCTAGCCTCCACAAGTTCAGCTGGAGTGTTCACCTTGCTCAACCTCGACCTTTGACACCCTTGCCCCCAGCAAAACCTTTTATTGTCTCCCATCTCGGATGTTCCCCCTGGTATGGCCCCCATCTTAGTTCCCTCAAATCAAGGGGTACAGCATATCAGGCACATAACTGGTTTACTATCGATCACCAGATCTGGCTGCACCACATTAAGTGCCATCAAGCCTCTCCCTTCCTTATCTCTAACATTCTCCAGCCCAACAACTTCCATGCACACCCCCCCAACCCCAGAAATCTACATTCCTCCAACTCTGGTCTCTTATGCATTCCCCTCTCCCTTCACCCCTCCACTGACAGCTAGGCCTTTGGTTGCCTCGGCCCATACTCTGCAATTCCCTCTTGAAACCCCTCTTCCTCCTCTACACTTTCAGACCCTCCTTAAAACCGATCTCTTTGACTAAGCTTTTGGTTACCCCTCCTAACATTTTTTTGATTCAGTGTCGATTTATTTTGATTACGCTTCTGCGAAGCGCCTTGGGACACTGTTCTCGAATCATAGAATAGAATCATAGAAGTTTACAACATGGAAACAGGCCCTTCGGCCCAACATGTCCATGTCGCCCAGTTTATACCACTAAGCTAGTCCCAATTGCCTGCACTTGGCCCATATCCCTCTATACCCATCTTACCCATGTAACTGTCCAAATGCTTTTTAAAAGACAAAATTGTACCCGCCTCTACTACTGCCTCTGGCAGCTCGTTCCAGACACTCACCACCCTTTGAGTGAAAAAATTGCCCCTCTGGACCCTTTTGTATCTCTCCCCTCTCACCTTAAATCTATGCCCCCTCGTTATAGACTCCCCTACCTTTGGGAAAAGATTTTGACTATCTACCTTATCTATTCCCCTCATTATTTTATAGACTTCTATAAGATCACCCCTAAACCTCCTACTCTCCAGGGAAAAAAGTCTCAGTCTATCCAACCTCTCCCTATAAGTCAAACCATCAAGTCCCGGTAGCATCCTAGTAAATCTTTTCTGCACTCTTTCTAGTTTAATAATATCATTTCTATAATAGGGTGACCAGAACTGTACACAGTATTCCAAGTGTGGCCTTACTAATGTCTTGTACAACTTCAACAAGACATCCCAACTCCTGTATTCAATGTTCTGACCAATGAAACCAAGCATGCTGAATGCCTTCTTCACCACCCTATCCACCTGTGACTCCACTTTCAAGGAGCTATGAACCTAGATCTCTTTGTTATATTAACATTGCTAAATAAATGCAGGTTGCTGTTGTTGGCATGCTCCAAGGCTCATCCTCGGCATCCTCCTGTTCTTTATGTGTTGCCCCATGGTGACATTATCCGTAGGGACGGAGTCAGCTGTATGCTGATGACATCCAGCTGTACCTCTCCAACATGACCCCCAACTCTACAATCGCACTGTGCTGTCTGACTGCTTGTCCAACATCACACTTCAACGTACAAAAATTTCAAACCCCACCATCTGCAGCCTAATCTGCATGTTTTCATTTATATGTTTTTAAAAATATTTTTTCATGGGATATGGATGGTCCTGGTAAGGCCACACTTATTGCCCATCTCCAGTTGTCTTGAGAAAGTGGATGACGGGCCTTCTTCTTGAACCGCTGAAGTCTCTGTGGTGATGGCCCTGCTTGACTATTACCCCTTCAACCTCACCAACCTCCATTAGCTTCCTAATGCATTAAATTCAACATTTGTGTCTTCTACAAATCCTTCCATAGCTTCGTCCCTCGTGCCCAGCGCGGCCTTCTCCGGGGGCCCAGCGCGGCCTTCTCCGGGGGCCCAGCGCGCACCTTTGTGCTCTGGTCTCTTGTGCAACTCCCCATCCTTGAGGTCCATCTTCATTGGCAGAGCCTTCAGTGATCCTGTCCCTATACCCGACTCCTCCTCATAACCTAGTTCTGGTCAATCCTTAAAACAACCCATCCCTTCCCCCCCCTTAAAATAGACTAAGCGCCTTGGGATGTTTCTCCACGTTAAACGTGCTGCATAAATGTACGTTATTGTTGCTTGTTTTCATTTTTCTGCTTTGAGATGTTTTCTATATTAAAGGCACCATATAATCTACGTTGTAGATCGGTACTGAATTAGCTGATCGCAGACAGGACAGCAGTGCGGGTGGGGTGGGTGGGGGGGGGGGGGGGGGGGGGAGGGGGTGGGGGGAGGACTCTAACTTAGCTTCAAGGTTCCCAGGCCAGGAAAAGGATCCCCCCTCTTCTTGGTGGTCATCTAGTGCACTTTGGGTGAGAACAGGACTTAGCCCGGCTGTGATAACTCTCACGGTCGGATAGCCTTCCGAGGGGCTTGCTGCCCAGGCTCACAAAGGAACAACTATACACCAGGTGAGCACATTCCTGAGGGGAAGTTTAACAGTGGGGAAAAGTGATCCTATTATGTGTCACATGCTGGCTACGAGAGAAAGCACGCAGCTGTAGTCTGTTTCGGCATCCAAATGGGGGGGGAAAAAAAATAATCTTTTTAATTTGGAGACAGCTCGTAGTGGCATTACAATATTATACGATTCTAGTTGAAGGCAACTTGAAGCATGTTCTATGCAACTGGAACTTAAAAGCCTGAAAAACATTTTTAAAAGACAGCTTAAATTCCTTGTAGCTGAAGCTTAGTCCCAGTCAACGAGATCACAGAAGAAATCTGGGACACGTGATGTGTCCTCATTCAGCTAAAAGAAACACAAGGTCTGACGTCTTGGCATACGGCTCAACGACACCACGAATGGAAACATAAGCTGTACAGAGATTAAAATAATCTGCGTCAAACTCAGTTCAGGAAACTCCATTTCAACTGTGTTTGAAATGAACATTTGAAACTCAGTTTTTTTTTGTTGCAGTACTTTTTCCAACAGAAGTGGAGCAATGCAGCTTGTATATATAAAAAGTAATAGGTTAGGAACACAACACAATGACTGCATCAGTGTGCTACACTATGGTGAGGCAGGATATAATTCAGCAGCCAATCTCCCCCTGCAAGGCCAGTCTTTGATTTCAGCTGCAGTCAGAGTGAGGCGCATCATTGTGGAGCAGTTCAAACAGCCAAATATACCAGCTGAAGAAAGCAATGTCGAGTCCTTGAATTGAAACAGTGAAAGAATCAAGGTCACAGGACAGCCAAGTACCTTTTCTGGGTTTACCTTGATTAATCGTGATATTAAAAAGCCTCCTTGGTAGCGATTGTACAGTTCTTCCCAGTTATCCTTTACAAATTTCCAGGCAGCTTTCCTACCCATTAAACTCCCACCCGACACTCCACCGAGTACAAAGACCGTGTCCTGGGGACGAACTTCCTCCTACAAAAACAACAAGAGCGCTGCGGTTAAAATAGAAATAACTTTTTCTTTAAAATATTTTTTCCCCTTTGCTGTGCATCAGCTCCATGAAGGCCAAAGCACTGTGTACAAAAATAAAGCCAAACAATGTATTTATGATTCAATGGCCTGAACACCTCTATTTTTTCTCCCTCCTCTCTTTCTCTGAAGGCAGTGACTCAAGCTGAGGTACAGTCCCACAGACAACAGCAACTGGGTGCCACCTCATCCAAGTGGCCATTGGTCCATGTCTGAGCCCAGAGTACTGGCAGGTTATTCCATGTTGTTGGGGTATCACTGCTGTCAGTATTCAGCTGATGTCCACACACACACACACACACACACACACACACACACAATTGCAGCAGTCAGGGTCACTAGAAAGGGATCAGAAGTGGGAACCGTGGGTGGTTTCCCCCCTCACCGCCTTCCCTAGCTCTGGGGGTGCTGGTCAACAGCAGCTCCCCCATTGCTGCCCTCTCTAAAATCAGAACAGAACAGGGATCACTAAGTGGACCTCCTTGACGTTGTATGGCTTAGTGTGACAGTGTATTCGACCAAGCATCAAGGTGCCCTTGCTTCTACTTTATAATATTCAGCATTAGGAATTTACAGAAAACACATGACACACATTCTGAAAGTTGTCTGGCTGTTTGGTAGCTATAAAGATTAAAATTAGGGGGTACTGTACAACAATAAGATTTTGTTTCCTGTGGTAGGGGGAACGGAGAGAAAGCAGGAGGGTTGAAAAAAGGCACAATTCCTGTCATCCTGACTGATTCCCACCTTCCCTTTCAGTTGTTTTCCCAGCATTTGGTTTAAAGTCAGGTGAATGCCCAGAGACAGGGCCACTGGTTCAGGAAGACCAAGTCAAATTCAATTTGTATTATATCCAGGAATTTTACCAATGCTTTGGGGTTTTGCATTCTGCAATTCAGTCATTGTTTCTGTGAAAACAGAAAATTTGTAGTCTTGCATTTAATCAGGATCAGCGCTTTACAATTTGAACAATTCAAGTTCTGTTTTTATTACATGGGATTCTGAATATGTTTCCGTGAAAATCAAAAAAAAAAACCAGTAGCTTTGCCCATAATGCAGAACAGCACCCAGGTTAAAAAAATGGAACAGAAGTGGTTCGGTAACATGTTGCTTAACTTTTAAAATCCTGTAGCTGCGAAGAGGAAGGAGCTCGACAGCTTTGAGTCTTATCCAAGCTGTCAAGTCCACAACTGTCACGTTAAATATTGTCGATCTCCAGTGGCTTGAACTTACGGAGTCAGATCTTGGGTCAAGCGGCAGGGGATAATTGAAACAGGGTGTGTAGACATAATTCAATCCCCATTTTGAAGTCATACATTCTGTTCTTATTTTTATATTTCCTTTATAAATGTGGACGTTGGAATTTATAATGGAAACTGCCTATGTAAACTTGTCACACAAACTATACCCTCCCACCAGTGGTGGCGCTACAGTGCAACAAGCTTACATAGGGAGTTCACATTATAAATGTGCACTTTGGAATTTATAGTGGAACAAGTTGACAGGAAATGCAGGCAGGTGTAAGATTTATATATACCCAATGGTGCTGCTCAGTGATTCGGAGGATATGCTGTTTAATAACAACAGGGGTCCCATCAAGGTGCGACAGGGAAAGTGTTACAGGAAGTAATTGCGACACATACAGGAACTATGCGCTATATATGTGAGATTTTTAATATCTGAGCAGAGCTCCCATAGAAGTTGCTATGAGGCAGGTAATTGATCTTTTAAAACAAATAGGAGCATTAGTAACAAAGTGTGATGGTGAAAGTGACAGGTAAAGTGTTACAAGAAACAAATGAGACTTACAGGAAACACTTTATTATACTGTGGTTATATATGTATACACACTAAGACATGTGTACATGTGTTGCACATGCAGAATGTAAAAAATAATCAAGTTTCATTTGGCAAGTAACAGCAGCAAGGGAGGGCAACCAATGCAGCAGGGTGGAATCAGCTGGCCTTGCTTGTGTACTGCCAACAATTGGGCAGTGGGGTCCATTAACATTGGCAAGAAGCCACATTCAATAGATCTGCCTTAATTTAAAACCTATTACTTAAGCTGTCAACGTCGCAAACAGGGGCTAAATCTCCAGGTTTTATCGCACCATTCAGCTGCAAATGAAAACAAACCATAAATCCCACCAAAATACAGCTTAATAAAAGTCCATGTAATGTTTTTCCAGCATGTTTTACATTAATGTAACTAAGCCAGAATATAAAACACAAATTCGAAGGTTATCGCATCAGTCAAGTTTCCAACAACACTAATTTTTCTTTGATTTACTCTTTTCAAAGCGTAGTCTGCTCACACCCCCTATAAGCGCATCTCCTGTTAGCGGATCATCTCATCTCGGTGGACCATTCATGGAGAATAGCGTGGCTGAGAATGTCGCGCCCTCCCAGCTGGTGGTGAGCAGTTCCTGCAGGGAAAGAGTGACAGAAAACCTGTGGTTTAGGCCCCTGAGCAGACCAGCCAGTTAGAATAGTGCGCATCAGGGGAAATGGCACAGACATAGGTCTGACAGTTATTACGAGGGAGGCGTTGGCCGATTTGGGAGTTTTGGGATTTTTCTACTAATCATCCTAAATCAAGAGTTTTAAACCAAACCTCGCTTTTCTAAAGGGTATGGGAGATGCCGCTCAACAATGACAGTATTAAACGCTCTATGGGGCAATACAGCTTAGTGTGTGCTCCTCTGAGAAATTCAGCACCGATACCAGTGACTGGAAGCTGTGTCAAGGTTAAATTCAACGCAATATCTCCTGGAGGCAAGTTTGATGAGGTAATCCATCCTTAATATTCAGAGTTACAATACAGCTACTGTCAAATACATCAGTATCCTAAATATATTATATACTATCCATGAAATATCCAAACAGCACCAGCTCCTGTTCTTAAGTTCTCAATGTCAGGGACACATATCAATCGGATGCGAGGAACTTCCCCATGGTTGGGGTAAGGTAGGAGAGAGGGCAGGATGGGAAAACAACAAATTATCAGCCACCCTATCACTGTTGGTACCATTAGAAGTTGGCCATCCCCATGCTCAGAAACGTAGTACTCAGCACTTGAAAGGTGGCAGAGGAGAAATTACTAATAAAAGTTTAGTTCTTTCCACCCCTTTCATTTACAAGCAGCCAATGGTAATCAGCTAAAGTATCGACAAACTCAACTTTACATCTTACAACAGGTTAAATGGCAAACCATTGCTTTCTTCACAGAGTGAGTGACTCAGGGCAGGACTGGGTCTCTCCTTGACTGTGGTGCCATGGATTTGTTCTTTTGGAACTTGCCGGAATGGTTCTGCCATTAAGATGAGGTGCGTGAAGCTCGGAGGCTGGATAAGTATCTTCTTACGGTGAGGTCCCCTATACAGGAGAGTTCAGCTGTCAGATCCTCGTTTGGAAAAGGGGGAAGAGGAGAGACAGGAATTAAAGATGGTCCACTAATTAAACTTCTTTGGATGGGTCAATCCTTCTCACGTTGCATCAGTGCCATATCACAGACAAGTTCAAGTGGGAATATTCACTATGCTGATGGTAGTGGTTCTGCAGAGCTAGATTGAGAGAGTAAAGCCATTCCTAAGAAAAAAAAGCAGCAATGGAATCAGGCACTATGAAGAAAATGATTCATTTTTAAAGAAGTAAAACCAAAATTCCTTGAACTACCAAAATATAAACCTGGATCTGATTTTTATTACTCATTTTAAAATGAAGATTTAAGTACTGGAGGTACTACCAAACATGATTGGCACACAGCACAATGGAGAAAATACTAATTGTGAAGGAAGGTATTTATTTTCAGAAGGGAGGGTGGGGGAAGTAGGCACTAGCTACGCAATGAAGTCCTGAGGGGGCTTCTTCAGCAAACAGGGCAAAGTGAAGATCTTCTCATAGCCTTTGCATTGTGAAATTTTTGTGCTATTTGGAATTTAATACACACAGGGAAACTGAAATGGAAGTAACCTGGGATAGTCATTCATGAGATAGCAAGAAATAACATACCGACATAGCAAAGGTCAAAACCTTCTGAATGAGGTCAGGGTGTGAGATAGCACCCAGTAGCCTTTCAATTCGAACCTTCTCTTCCTGTAGATCTGCTTGATTATGTAGCTGTAAAAGGGAATGGTATTTGATCAGCTGTAATGTAAATGCCATTTGAAATCATGTATTATGTTTCATTGGTGTGCAATTTCCCTTCACCCAAAAGGACTTTTGTTCGTGCAGCTGTCTTCAGCATGGGGCCGAGGACCAGCATGAGATTTTGGATTCTACCCCCTTTCCCAGTTTTCTCCCTCCTCTCACGAAGGCACAGTTTACACTGGGAAAGTTCCACAGGTACCTGCTTCCCTCTGCACCATACACAATTATCCATTCTTCATGTCTGAGTCTAAACAACGAGTCTCAGTAAGCTATTCAACTGTGAGGCTATCACAGCCAAGCCCAAGCCCATCCTCACTCAATATCCACAAATGCTATTTTTCTAGCATTTTCTGTTCTTGTTTCAGCTTTCCAGCATTTGCAGTTTTTTATTGCTCATTAGGAGAACCCGAGCTGATTTCCCTCCGCACAACCAAGGGGAACTGAGAGCAAGTGTAGTGCCCCAAATGAAATCAGCTTCCTAAGCACTGATCAGACATAGGGCCTCCTGGTGTTTATGGCTGAGGACCACATCTGGCACTGCCATTACCTGCCAAGGTATCAGAAGAAATTAGAATCAGGGAATTTTACAGCACAGGAGGTGGCCATTTGGCACATTGCACAGTTCTCTAAGAGCCATCCCTTAGTCTCATCCCCCATGCCCTTTCTCCCTACATATTTTTCAATTATCCTTTTTCAAGTATTTATCCACTTCCTTTTGAAAACTATTGTGGATTCTGCTTCTACCACTGTTTGTTAGTCCATTCTGTCCTAATAACCCTCTGCATAAGAAAACTTCTCTTAACCTATCCCTTTGTTCTTCTGATGATCTAAAATTTATACCCTCCAGTTACTGACTCACCAACTAGTGGAAATAGCTTCCTGATTAACTTTATTAAAACGCCTCATAATTTTGAGCACCTCCATCAGATCTTCTCTTAACTTTCCCTGTTCAAGTGGCGAAAAGATCCAACTTGCCCTGATCTCTCCCCATAAGCTAATGCAAGTTTGGAATTTTCTTTTGAGGAAAGGGAGCAATTTCTGCATACTCAGTATGTGCAAAATTTTGCCCACACAAAATCTCACCAGTGACTGCAATTTTGGTTTGTCTTGATTCTAATCCATATTGATTTACTTAGTGTCAGCCTTGGCTCAGTGGGTAGCACTCTCAACTGAGTCAGAAGCTCATGGGTTCAAGCCAAATATCTGAGCACATAATCCAGGCTGACAATCCCAGTGCAGTACTGAGGGAGTGCTGCATTGTCGGAGGTGCCGTCTTTCGGATGAGACGTTAAACCAAAGGCCGATCTGCCCTCTCAGGTGGATATAAAAGATCCCACGACACTATTTCTAAGAAGAGCAGGGGAATTCTCCCAGTATCCTGGCCAATATTTATCCTTCAACCAAAACCATCAAAACAGATTATCTGTTCGTTTATCTCACTGCTGATGAGGGGACCTTCCCCCCGTCATAAGGTCAGAAATGGGGATGTTCGCTGATGATTGTATAGTGTTCAGTTCCATTCGCAACCCCTCAGATAATGAAGCAGTCCGTGCCAGCATGCAGCAAGACCTGGACAACATCCAAGCTTGGGCTGATAAGTGGCAAGTAACATTCGCGCCAGACAAGTGCCAGGCAATGACCATCTCCAACAAGAGAGAGTTTAACCACCTCCCCATGACACTCAACGGCATTACCATCACTGAATCCCCCACCATCAACATCCTGGGGGTCACCATTGACCAGAAACTTAACTGGACCAGCCATATAAATACTGTGGCTACAAGAGCAAGTCAGAGGCTGGGTATTCTGCGGCGAGTGACTCACCTCCTGACTCCCCAAAGCCTTTCCACCATCTACAAGGCACAAGTCAGGAGTGTGATGGAATACTCTCCACTTGCCTGGATGAGTGCAGCTCCAACACTCAAGAAGCTCGACACCATCCAGGACAAAGCAGCCCACTTGATTGACACCCCATCCACCACCCTAAACATTCACTCCCTTCACCACCGGCGCACAGTGGCTGCAGTGTGTACCATTCACAGGATGCACTGCAGCAACTCGCCAAGGCTTCTTCGACAGCACCTCCCAAACCCGCGACCTCTACCATCGAGAAGGACAAGAGCAGCAGGCACATGGGAACAACACCGCCTGCACGTTCCCCTCCAAGTCACACACCATCCCGACTTGGAAATATATCGCTGTTCCTTCATCGTCGCTGGGTCAAAATCCTGGAACTCCCTTCCGAACAGCACAGTGGGAGAACCTTCACCACATGGACCGCAGCGGTTCAAGAAGGCGGCTCACCACCACCTTCTCAAGGGCAATTAGGGATGGGCAATAAATGCTGGCCTTGCCAGCGACACCCACATCCCATGAACGAATAAAAAAGGTGTAAATTGGCTGCTGCATTTCCTACATTACAACAGTGACTACATTGGCTGTGAAATGCTTGGAGATATTCCAAGGACAGGATAGGCACTATATAAATGCAAACTTCTTTCTTTATGAAACATTCAAGCCTTAAAGGTGCATATTTTTCATCCTGTAGAAAAATTTTACCAGAAATGTTCATCTGCCGTTTCTCTTTACAAATCCTGACTGACTCCCTGTGTATTCTCAGCATTTAACATTTTTGTTTCTGGCTTTTTAAATCATTCAAGCTTCACAGGCAACATGTAATGACAAATAAATCCTGTAGATGGCACTGAACCCCCTGTATATCTCCAGGCCATCAGAAAACATGCTAGCAAATTCTGAATGGAGCAAATATGCAAACTTTAAACTGGATTTAACCAATGCTTATGAAAAATAAAAATAGGTTTTCAACAATTTACTTATAGGTGAAGCCATTTTCCTTGCAGGGGACAATATCCATGCTATAGATTGTAATAAAATTTTATATCTATAAATATGTCCATTGAATGAAATCTACATTAAGCCAATTTACTTCTTCCTCATTGGTTAAGTTCCGTTTACTCCTTTCTAATTTCTTTTAAAACTCTGGTCATACTCTCATTATTCACATTGCACCAAAATCAAAGAACACAGAATGGTGCCCACGGTGCATTGTGGTAATGAATGGCTGCGATCGTGGACAATCCTGCAAGCAGCTACCAGGTGCCCTAATGTTCACAAAGATAATTACAGGCGAGGAAGCCCACTCAATCCTTCCCCACACATAAACCCACCATAGCATCTAATTGCCTCTTGGATGTCTCCAAGTGTTTTTTGCCTCCCTACCCTAATCAGAACCTATTCCAGATAGGAATTGCTAGCTGGAAAAAGACTAAGGTCCATCTAGGTCACCTTCTACCATTCCGGTAGTTGCATGATACAACGATAATGGAGTTGTTGACTAATCACAGCAATCAATCAGTCTACAAAGAGAACCAGTCAGGTATTTTTCACTGTGTGTGAAAAAGTGCTCCTGACATCAGTCCTGATCTTGCCCTTTTACCAGTTTGTGCCCATGTCCCCTTCGTCCTGCAGTCGTGGATTAACTTGAAACATTGCTCAGGATCAAGCTTTCTTATTCCACTGAGAATTACATACATCTCTACAAGGGCCCTTTTCATACACCTTCCAGGCTGAAAAGTCCACACTGAAAGAAATCTTTTTGGAAATACAGTGAAACCTGTACAAAAGGACACCTCCAAACAAGAGATACTCATTGACAGTCCCAAATAATTTACTGTACATACAATGACCATTTTGAAAATAGGGACATCTGCAAATAAAGGACACCTGATGTGAGTCACTTAGATGTCCCTAATGTACAGGTTTCACTGTACACAAAGATATTTGAATTGAAGTCCTGACTAGATTTCTAATTACATAGTGAAATTAATTACCAGCAGTATCAAAAAATGAAAATGTCAACATTTTAGGTGCAGCCTGTTCACCACCTGTTACTATTGGCTTTACGTGGGAATGGAATTTCAAAGCACAGCATCCCCTGGTGTCTGTGCAGCATTGTACAGAACACCACAGACCTGGAAGGCCCCAGGTGTAATCTCTCTTCCCAGGGATGAGTTCGGGAGTCTCAGCCAAGAAGGCAATGAAGTTGCAACTGACCAAAACCTGGACAAAGGAATTTTAGGAGGAAAACTGGGAGGGGACAAAGGAACAAACAAATTCTACATTCTGAAAGTCATGTTAAACATTTAATAAAAGGCACCTTTATTTTCACTGTTTTTCCATGGGACCACGCCAAACCTCAATCAAAAATCCACCTGAAATCTTTTAAATTTAAAATTTATCCCCAGTTTTCTTCCTCTTTTAAGGCACTGACTCCCTCACGGTACGCCTCTACGGTGCCTGACCCAAGTAGTTATTATTAATTGTGAGCCCTAATGGAGGATCAGGAGGCTATTCAACTGTGGAAGACAGCACAGCTGATCACAATCCTATCCACATCCACTTCCAGTAAGGATCACTGGATAGCGATCAGGGGCGTGAACCCCACTCAATATTTTCTCTTCCAGGGCACTGCAGCCATTGGTAGCTGCCTCCACTGCTGCCCCGACTGAGAGCAAGAAACTCAGGACCAAAGCAGGATTCTACCTGGGACCTTCCTGGCTCAGGGCAAACCTACAAATATCACCTACCATTGCTGCCTTTTTGGTTCAAATGTGAACTATTTACCAAAATACTAAGACAGAACAACAGTAGAGGGGAAGAGAAAGAGCTATCCAGGGTTGAGATGCAGGAGCAGTTGCCTACCTTCAACATTGTGTCTAGTGTTGTTGCATCTCCGTGTTTCAGAACTGTTAAATATACCTGAGGAGAAAACACAAGGCAGTTTATTTCCAATACAACAAGAGTAATAGTCCCCTTACAGATCAACGTTTACAGCTCAGTTAAAAAGGCAAGATCACAACAGCAATTTCATTTGCAGTGGAACCTCGATTATCAAGCCATAATAGAGGGGGGACCCTCTGTCAGATCCTGGAATAGTGGGGGTTCCACTGTACAGACTGCAGAAAGCAATTGTTACAAAAGTTTAGCCTCAGAACACAATAAAAAAAAGTGAGTTTTGCATTGGTTAAGTAGTATATTTAAGAGATCAAATTATATACCTATTTTAACATATTAAATGGTTTACCATACTTGGGAAAGTTGATTCAAGAAAAATTGTGCAAAATCTTGGTTAAGAACACTCCTATGTTATCAGATTACCAACCCCTGGAGATCTGGACTTGGTGACCCAACTGCCATGAAAACATTTGCAGATAATTGGATGCACTAATAATTGAGGTCATACTTTTAAGTGTGAACTTTTGTTCAAAAGTTTAGCTACTCTTGAAGTGGGCAGACCTTGCAACTGTTATCGTTAAAATCACTACTAAACATTATGATTAATCAAAGTCTCCTTCTGTATGTATTCCAAAAATGCAAATTAAACTATTTTGCTATCAGTCTATTTCTAGGAGAAAAAGTTGTCAATCTCACCCACAGAGGTCAAAGAAATCTAGAATATGTGTGGTGCATTGTGGTAATGAATGGCTGCAGTGGTTGAGGTGCCTGTCTCAGAGCTAGTGTGGGAATCAAAGTGACTTCAAACCCAATTTCTATTTTATATTCCAATATTTGAAATGATAAAATGGATTTTAAATCATACAGATGCACCATAAAGTATGATTGAGTTACATTTCAACATTAATAAATACTGTGAATCAACTTGAACTCTTAGCATTTCAAGGAAACAAAACTGTGTGAAGTTCTACCACAGCCTATAACCGTGACCTATACAGATTTAAACGGAAACTTAAACAGTCATTCAAAGTACTGGAAAAAGTCAACTTGACTTGGGACAAGGCCAATTATAAAGCTCAATAGCTGTGTAGTACTATCCACAGCACTGACCTACATTGAACAGCATTCTATAGGTATGGTTGATAATCCTGTGGGTGGAATACTCCTTCAATAGTCTAAAGGGTTATAGTTTGCTGTAACTTTCATTCACAATTAGAATCAATAGAGTGTAGCAATATATTAAGAACAGGCCGATTTCCTGTGGTGTTGTGCAATGGTGGCTCTGGGTCTGGAGCATGGTTCAATGTTTAGACACTAACCTGGCCTGTCCCTTTAAAGCCACTTCTCAAGTATCCCTTGTGGGGAAATGGTCCAAGTGGGTTCTGAGGTCAGTTATAGGTTAGGTATAGTTGTTGGCGGTTTCCCCAGATCAACAGTTGCTTGGCCCCTCTCCTATTTAACTCAGCGTAAAAAAAACAGTAGGCAAAACTGGGGTTTTCCTTGCTTTTTATACACCTTTTAAAATATTATTCAGCTCTGATTTGTTGGTGGTTTATACAAATTGACATCTGGAAAAATGATGAACACTCTTAAAAAGTTCTCGAAAGATCCTGTACACACACTGGTGTACACCTACTGGATAATAAACTGCAAATTTAGTCAATTAACAATTCTAATGCCATCAGGTGATCCTTCACGTGTGAAGATAATCCCACATTGACACCAAGTACACTGCCAGTTAACATCTATCCTGACAGATGCTGTCCATTCAAGACACTGAGTGGAATTTACTGTATTAATCATAAGCAATGTGTTTAAGAGAGCAACTGAAGAGGTGTTTTACATTGATCGTTCACAACATCTGAACCCTTGCGTTAGATCCCAGGCTGAATCTCTCTGACAGGTATCATCGAGTTACGTAGAGTCTATAACAGTGAAACAGGCCATTCCGCCCAACTGGTCTATGGTGCATTTGTGCTCCACACGAGCCACCTCCCTCCCTACTTCATCTAACTCTATCAGGGTACCCTTCTATTCCTTTCTCCCTCACGTGCTTATCTAGCTTCCCTTTAAATGCATCTATGCTATTCGCCTCAACTACTCCTTGTAGTAGCGAGTTCCACATTCTCACCACTCTTTTGGTAAAGAAGTTTCTCCTGAATTCTCTATTGGATTTATTAGTGACTATGTTCTATTTATGACCTCTAGTTTTTGACTCCCCCATAAGTGCAAACAATTTCTCTACGTCTATCCTATCAAATCCTTTCATTATCTTAAAGACCTCTATCAGGTCACCCCTCAGCCTTTCGTTTGCTAGAGAAAAGCACCCCAGCCTGTTCAGCCTTTCCTGATAAGTATATCCTCTCAGTTCTGGTATCATCCTTGTGAATCTTTTTTGCATCTTCTCCAGTGCCTCTATATCCTTTTTATAATATGGAGACCAGAACTAAGCACAGTATTCCAAGTGCGGTCTAACAGAGGTCTGATATGTTTAATATAACGGCACTGCTTTTCAATTCTATCCCTCTAGAAATGAACCCCAGTGCTTGGTTTGCGTTTTTATGGCCTTATTAACCTGCAATGCTACTTTTGGTGATTTTTGTATTTGTTCTCAGAGATCCCTTTGCTCCTCCACCCCATTTAGACGCTTATTATCCAAGCAGTATGTGGCCTCCTTATACTTCCTACCAAAATGCACCACCTCACATTTATCTATATTGAAATTCATTTGCCAATTACACGCCCATTCTGCAAGTTTATTAATGTCCTCTTGCGTTTTGACGCATTCTTCCTTTGTATTAACTACAGTCCCTAATTTGGTGTCATTTGCAAATTTTGAAATTATACTTCCGATTCACGAGTCCAAATCGTTAATATAAATTGTTTCCTTAAAAAATATAATTATAATTAATTGTGAACTGTGATCCCAGCACCGATCCCTGTGGAACACCACTTCCCATCTTTTGTTAGTCCGAGTAGCTACCCTTAACCCCTCTCTCTTTTCTGATTTGTAGCCATTCTGCTACTATTATTCTGTGTTCAACAGCACAGTTTCTCCACTGTAATTGTAGAAAAAAGTCTGCATCATATGATACGTAGGCATTCTGGTTAATCTACAATTAACAGGAGGAGGAGGCTCTGCAAACATCCCCATCCTCAATGATGGCGGAGTCCAGCACGTGAGTGCAAAAGTCAAGGCTGAAGCGTTTGCGACCATCTTCAGCCAGAAGTGCCGAGTGGATGATCCATCTCGGCCTCCTCCCGATATCCCCACCATCACGGAAGCCAGTCTTCGGCCAATTCGATTCACTCCACGTGATATCAAGAAACGGCTGAGTGCACTGGATACAGCAAAGGCTATGGGCCCCGACAACATTCCAGCTGTAGTGCTAAAGACTTGTGCTCCAGAACTAGCTGCGCCTCTAGCCAAGCTGTTCCAGTACAGCTACAACACTGGCATCTGCCCGACAATGTGGAAAATTGCCCAGGTATGCCCTGTCCACAAAAAGCAGGACAAATCCAATCCGGCCAATTACTGCCCCATCAGTCTACTCTCAATCATCAGCAAAGTGATGGAAGGTGTCATCGACGGTGCTATCAAGCGGCACTTACTCACCAATAACTTGCTCACCGATGCTCAGTTTGGGTTCCGCCAGGTTCGGCTCCAGACCTCATTACAGCCTTGGTCCAAACATGGACAAAAGAGCTGAATTCCAGAGGTGAGGTGAGAGTAACTGCCCTTGACATCAAGGCAGCATTTGACCGAGTGAGGCACCAAGGAGCCCTAGTAAAATTGAAGTCAATGGGAATCAGAGGGAAAACTCTCCAGTGGCTGGAGTCATACCTAGCACAAAGGAAGATGGTAGTGGTTGTTGGAGGCCAATCATCTCAGCCCCAGGACATTGCTGCAGGAGTTCCTCAGGGCAGTGTCTTAGGCCCAACCATCTTTAGCTGCTTCATCAATGACCTTCCCTCCATCATAAGGTCAGAAATGGGGATGTTCGCTGATGACTGCACAGTGTTCAGTTCCATTCGCAACCCCTCAAATAATGAAGCAGTCCGAGCCCGCATGCAGCAAGACCTGGACAACATCCAGGCTTGGGCTCATAAGTGGCAAGTAACATCCGCGCTAGATAAGTGCCAGGCAATGACCATCTCCAACAAGAGAGAGTTTAACCACCTCCCCCTGACATTCAACGGCATTACCATCGCCGAATCCCCCACCATCAACATCCTGGGGGTCACCATTGACCAGAAACTTAACTGGACCAGCCATATAAATACTGTGGCTACGAGAGCAAGTCAGAGGCTGGGTATTCTGCGGCGAGTGACTCACCTCCTGATTCCCCAAAGCCTTTCCACCATCTACAAGGCACAAGTCAGGAGTGTGATGGAATACTCTCCACTTGCTTGGATGAGTGCAGCTCCAACAACACTCAAGAAGCTCGACACCATCCAAGATAAAGCAGCCCGCTTGATTGGCACCCCATCCACCACCCTAAACATTCACTCCCTTCACCACCGGCGCACTGTGGCTGCAGTGTGTACCATCCACAGGATGCACTGCAGCAACTCGCCAAGGCTTCTTCGACAGCACCTCCCAAACCCGCGACCTCTACCACCTAGAAGGACAAGAGCAGCAGGCACATGGGAACACCACCAACTGCACGTTCCCCTCCAAGTCACACACCATCCCGACTTGGAAATATATCGCCGTTCCTTCATTGTCGCTGGGTCAAAATCCTGGAACTCCCTTCCTAACAGCACTGTGGGAGAACCGTCACCACATGGACTGCAGCGGTTCAAGAAGGCGGCTCACCACCACCTTCTCGAGGGCAATTAGGGATGGGCAATAAATGCTGGCCTCGCCAGCAACGCCCACAACCCGTGAACGAATAAAAAAAAATCATCTCCCCCCCACACCTGGCCCCAAATAAAGATTATTTTTAAATGAAGCTTTATTAATGAATAATGAAAAAGAAATCCCCCAAAACATTGCATTTAATGCAGGCTCCCAACCCTTCAAAACTCCACACGTAGCAACTCTGCCTCAGGTGTTTATTTAATGCTTGCTCTCCCAGATTGTACTTCAGATTGGTGGTTCATTCAGATTTTAACAAGGAAAGATAAAACAAATGAGACTTCCCTCCCAAATAGTTCAACTGGAAACCCCAAAGAGTTCAATTTTACTGCTAGGTTGCGATTTTATGTTTGCACCTACAGCACACTTTTCCCCTACGATGATATCATATGTCCAATTTTTTTTTAAATCTACACTATAAATAATTTGATGTTGAAGGGAGTCATTCAAGCTGAAAACCGCATTGATCCTTTGAATTGCTCAAGCTTTATGCTCACTGCCTGTGAAGTCACTGATCATTCAGTGGCATTCTGTTGAGGTACTGGCTTGTAACTTGCCGCTCACCATCTACTGTCCTACGTGTGGTATCCATTCCAAGACTGCATGCTTTAACCGATTGCTCCCCTGTTCATGTTCATTTATATCCCGGCTGGCAGGTGAACCAGACAAGAGAAAGGAAAACACTCACTGGCAAATGATGCATTACTGTATAGAGAAAAAATCATAAGGATTGTGTTGAAGGGCTTTTTTATCCATCGTGGGACTGGTACCTTTTTCACCTGTTCGAGGTCTTCAAGATTATGAAAGGGTTTGACAGGGTAGACGTACAGAAATTGTTTCCGCTTGTGGGGGAGTCCAAAACTAGAGGTCATAAATATAAAATAGTCACTAATAAATCCAATAGGGAATTCAGGAGAAACTTCTTTACCCAGAGAGTGGTGAGAATGTGGAACTCGCTCCCACAAGGAGTAATTGAGGCAAATAGCATAGATACATTTAAGGGGAAGCCAGATAAACACATGAGGAAGAAAGGAATAGAAGGGTATCCTGATCGGGTTCGATGAAATAGGGAGGGAGGAGGCTCGTGTGGAGCATGAACGCCAGCATAGACCAGTTTCTGCGCTGTAGTTTTGATCTAACTCATCTGAAGGTGTTGACTCTGTGCCATGGTACTGTTACCCGGGTGCAAGATGTCACCAAAGTGTCCTTGACCTTGAGTGTCTGCAGGTTATCAAACTGCAGGGGCACCCTCAACCTGTCCTCAATGTCCATGTCCACCACGTGGGTCAATGAACTGTGGTCAAAGGCTGATCGTCTTCTCCCTCACCCAGGCCAATTTCTGGTACCCCTTATGACAACTCAGATTGAGATCAGCTGTCTGTAATCAATAGAATTATTAATACAAGATTTAAAAAAAAACGTCAAAATTACCCCTGAAATATGCATGTTACGGATGCTGCAAAAAAAAAGCTGTGTAGCTAAATGCCTCACTGATAGTGTAGTGCTAAAATTGCCACTTCTGTCACCTCCCAGCATCCAGTTTTCAGCCACATGGGAAATGGTACGGGAGCAGGTTCACCACAGAAAGGAGAGTGAAAAATTACAAATCTCACCTGAACAAGATAGCTGCATTGTTCAGAGATTACACATTATGTTCTAAAAGGGTGTTGAGGAGATGAAATATCTGCAGAGTTACACTTCCACCAAGAATGTGGCGAGCAATAAGTACATTCCTACACATCATGGTACATTCCCAGAGAATTAATTCTGGAAATCTGTCACACTGTGCTTCCACAGATTGCTGGCGCTCTGGAACTTTCTCTCTCCACACTGCAAGGGCACATTTCAGAGCACATATGGCCACACAAATAACTCTTTCTGCGCAAGTTCACGTGCGCAAAGTTGCTTCCAAGTTGCGTTTCTGGTCATGGACTTTCCCAGATGCCAGGGGAAAGGTCTGTAAAGGCAATCAACTGATGCATGTTATAAGAGTCCGCTCCTGGCCTGAACCAAAAAAGAACGAACTTGCATTTATATAGCACCTTTCAGGACATCCCAAAGCGCTTTACAGCCAATTTAGTACTTTTGAAGTGTAATCACTGTTGTAATGTAGGGAAACACAGCAGCCAATTTGCGCTCAGCAAGGTCCCACAAACAGCAACGTGATAATGACCAGATAATCCCTGTTTTGATGATGTTGGCTGAGGGATAAATATTGGCTCAAGGCACTGGGGCGTACTCCATTGCGCTTCTTCGAAATAGCGGCCATGAGATCTTATACATCCACCTGAGGGGGGCAGACAGGGCCTTGCTTTAATGTCTCACCAGAGAGACGGCACCTCCGACAGTGCAGCAGTCCATCAGTACTGCATGGGAGTAGTAGCCGGCGTTATCCAATGCTAAACCAACTCTTTAGATGGGTCTCCACGCTGTGGGAAGAACTCCAGAAGTTCCATTTCTATCACAATGCTGCTGTCAGCATCGGCCCGTGTGCAGTGGCAGTGCTGCAATATAAATGTAATATTTCGCAACTCGTGCACCCTCGAATGAACAAAATCCCATGCATTCTAATCACTATTTCAGCCTGCTAGTCTATGCAGATTACAGAAGTGATACCATCTGCAGTATTTTGCTTTTTGTTCAGAGAAGTGATACTGTTGGTTGCAAGAATGCAAATAAACAATGCTCCTTTTGGGATCTGTAGGGAAAGGGTGCACACAGGGAAAGAGAGAAGTACAGGACTTCGTCCCACCACCATGTTGGACAACAGTTACCAATAAAGCAAGGCAACACTGCACTGGTACATGAAGAGGGGCAGCAAGGGGAGAACCAAGCTGTTACAAAGTGTAGAGGTCACAAAGATATCTGGTGTAGGAGGCAGTGGTTTATTTTATGATTGGTTATGGCACATTGTCAGGAAGAAAAAGAAGAACGCTTTATCCTGCATCTATACTTAATCTGCGCTTGATGCAAAATGGGATACTTTGATCACTTTCCTTTGCAACTATATGCAGCACACATTAAACAACAAGGCACCATTTTTATTGAACAAAGTGTGGGTGTCACAGCTCAGAAGGGATGAATCATTTTTATGTACACTGTACAGAATAAGTATGTGCTTAGGAGGGAACTGCAGCAAAACTCTCTTGGGAGAGATAGAACAGATAAAAAGAATGAGAAGAGCTGAATAAAGTCAGCTGAAATTTGCATCTCCTTCCTTCAAACTTTTAGCCTATTACAGGAAGTCACATTTCTGATTGGCTCAAATTAGATCGGCAGTAATCAATAGGACAGAACCTTCCAGAAATTTGGCAGAACTTTATCAAACAGAAACACATGGAATGACACAGCAGTACATCATTTCATGGAGGAGCGTGAAATGTAATAAAAAATGTTTCAATGCAATCCAAATGAAACCTGGATTGATTCCTTTCTGATTAACCTTGAGTTAACCTTTAAGTGACGTGAGCTTTAATCCTTCAGAGCACAAGTGTGCCCTATTCATTTACTGCAGTAATGAAGACAGACCTAACAAGGCTCCATCTCGGCACTACTCTAGATTATTAGCTGACTGTGTGTTTATTCCGACTCTCGTTAATAAGTTAATCAGTTTCATGAGACTTTCATTTTATTATATATGCTAAATATAAAATTTCCTTATGATCAATGACAGATTAGTTCTCTAAGCCTACATTACAGACGTCACTAACACCTTTAACACCCTTGTATGAATATCTTAGTGGTGCTCATCACAGTAACTCACAAGGGACTGAGTAAAGCAGTGCTCCACAAAACGATAGCAAAAAATTAATACTTAAAATCATAGCTTCTATCAACCTTCACTATCGCCAAGAGGAATATATTCGCACTGAATAGGAGAATCATAAAATCAAAGAATTTTACAGCACAGAAGGAGGCCATTCGGCCCATTGTGCCTGTGCCGGCTCTTTCCCCATAGCCCTGCAAATTTTCTCCCCTTCAAGTATTTATCCAATTCTCTTTTGAAAGTTACTATTGAATCTGCTTCCACCGCCCTTTCAGGCAGTGCATTCCAGATCATCATAACTCGCTGTGTAAAAAAAATTCTCATCTCACCTCTGGTTCTTTTGCCAATAACCTTAAATCTGTGTCCTCTGGTTACCGACCCTTCTGCCAGTGGAAACAGTTTCTCCTGATATACTCTATCAAAACGCTTCATGATTTTGAATGCCTCTATTAAAACTCCCCTTAACCTTCTTTGCTCTAAGGAGAACAATCCCAGAACCTCAAAACTATATATTTTTTTAAACTTCTATTAATTAAAAACCCAATTAAGGTTGACAATTCATGCTGGTGCACAGTTTGAACAAGAACTCACTTATATAGCACCTTTAATGCAGTAAACATCTCATGCTTCTTCACAGAAGAACTAGTGGAGGTGATCAAAGACAAAGCTTTTGAAGGTGTGGAGAGTTAGAGATATTAATCCGTTGTATTTTAGATTTTTTTTACTGTATTACTTCAGATCTCTCTCATAGATGACTCCCTACATCTTTCAGTGTTTTCACTTGTCCCTGATATCTAGGTAGAATTTTGTAGTGTGCCCAAGATAACACAAAGAAATGTTTTTTTCGATTACTTCATCTAGTGATTATATCCCATGCTGCTATGGGATCCTCCTGCTCTTCAGGTAGCAGCATAACACTACAGTAGACCTTGTTTTAGGTGCTAGCTGCTAAACAAGTTTGTTAAACAGTAATGTTTTTGGGTCTTTTTTTTAAACCCTCGTCCACTAAATTATTGCAGCTTAGATCACTCTCATGGGTGAGACCTAACTCCTCGTACCTTTGAGAGTGTCTTTCCTTGCCTCGAGATCTAGGTATGCTTTCGGTAATGCACCTGGGAAACGAACAGCAAACCCTGTCTGGAAATTGCTTTTAGCTACTGGACTTAGGCCTTCATAAGATCTCACTCCAGTCCTTGAAAGCAATAGAGCATCACATCAGACCTTGTTTTAAGTTTAAAATATCAAGTGAATTGATTTTTTAAATAAAAATGAACATGCACATAAACAGTCAGTCATAATATAGTCTAACTCCTTGAGTTGACAAAATAATAAAAATATCACAATTCCAAGAACTAAGCTAATCCTTTGTAAATAAGTGTAACAGTGTTTCTGCTCTCCTTTAGGATTATCAAATTGGCAGTAAAAGAAAGAAAGATTGCATTTATATAGCACCTTTCACAAACTCAATGTCCCAAAGCGCTTTACAGCCAATGAAGTACTTTTTGAAATGGAGTCACTGTTGTAATGTAGGAAATGTGGCAGCCAATTTGCACATAGCAAGGTGAATGACCAGGTAATCTGTTTTTGTTTTTTTAAAGTGATGTTGGTTGAGAGGTAAATATTGGCCAGGACACTGGCAGTACTGACTGGTTGCTTCTCAGATTTTAAACTGCTTCCCCTCATGAGATTTTTCAAATATCCCCAATTTAAATAGAATAATCTTAATTTTATATCCCAGAGAAGAGTTCCTGGCTTTTGAATATCTGACCTCAAAAATTCAAAAACAAATAAAATACAAACTGAACCATCAATCACATAACATTAACTTATCTCTCTCGCACATTGGTTACAGGTTTGAGAGCAACACGATATCAGAATAAGCTGGGGACAAGCATCTGAATGACGGTCCTTTTTTCAAACGGCTATTATTCGATTAGGTCCATATGGGTTGGCCTGATTATAGAATTCCCAAAGCCTATGTCAAGCTGCAGTCTAGATTTCACAACAGGGGTAGAGCAGATGAATGCTCCAAAGGCCACCTTGAAATCTTGCAATATTGACACCAACACCTGGGATGACACAGGCACCAACAGACGATGACAGCATGTTTGCCGGCCCCGTTGGAATTAATTTGAGACTGCGAGGTTGTAAGTTCTGTCTGCCAAGTGCTGGGATGCAAGGCAACTCATCTACCCATCTCATCTGGTTTCAAAGCGACATGGGCAGCCGTCCGTGTACATCCAGGATCGGGCTCTTTCCCCAGCAACGCACCCATAACAACTGAGACACATTCGTCGACTCGACGGGAGACTCCTTCATTACTTTATTACATTTAATGGGACAGCCACTAAGCCAAAACTAAAATAATTTTGTCACAACTGTAAAAGAACAACCAAATTGCAGCACAGGAACAGGAGGAGGCCATTCAGCCCCTTGAGCCGGTTCCGCCATTCAATTAGATCATAGCTGTTCGATACCTCAACTCCATTTACCTGCCTTAGCTCCATATCCCTTGATATCCTTACCTAACAAAAATCTCTTGATCACCATCTTGAAAATTTCAATTGTCTCCCAGTATCCACAGCCTTTTGGGCAAGCGAGTTCCAAATTTCCCACTAGCCTTTGTGTGAAAAAGTGCTTCCTGATTTCACTCCTAGATGGCCTGGCTCTAATTTTAAGATAATGCCCACATTTTCTCAGATCTTTCTCATATACAAAGTGGATGATCTCACACTTTACCCACATCCAACTCCATCTGCCATATTTTTGCCCACTCAGTCTGTCTATGCCCTTTGTAACTTCCTGCTCCCATCCACACAACATACTGTGCCTCCTAACAGTGTCATCTGTCAAACTGGATATATAATTCTCTATTCCTTCATCCAAATCATTAATATATATGGTGAAAAGCTGAGGCCCAAGTACTAATCCCCGGGGAACACCACGAGTCACATCTCACCAATCAGAGAACCAAACCATTATCCCTACTCTCTCTCCGACCTCCCAAAGAATCACCGACCAATGTCACATGGTTCCCTCCAATTCGATTTTTGTTAATGATCTCTGGTGCGGAACTGTATCTAATGCCTTCTGGAAGTCCATATAAACAACATCCATAGACACTCCCCTATACACCAAGCTACTGACCTCCTCAAAAAATGCAACTAGATTAGTCAGACATGACCTACCCGTCACAATCCAAGCTGACTCTTTTTGATCAACTGATACTTGTCCAAATGCTCAGTCACTCTGTCTCTGATGATAAATTTCAGTAACTTCCACACAATAGACGTTAAACTGACAGGAGTGTAGTTACCTGATATCTCTCTCTCGCTTCTTAAATAAATCAGTAACATATATATATATATATATATATATATATATATATATGTATTTATACCAGCTGTGAAGCTTAGCCTGCTCCTCAATGTAATAGACAAAAAAAGATCATAACTTTGATGCTAGCTGTATCTTATAATTAATTTTTTTAATATAGTTTTCTCTTTTTCAACAACTACATAACTATCTTGGTTAGCTAACATAGATTGACTGTTTCATACATATTCACTTCAAATACTTGACAGACTCTTGTCTCTTTGGTTGCCTGAGACAAACTCCTTCATTTGAAAAGGACAGGCTGATAAAATACCTCCTAAGCAGAGACCAGAACCAAGTAGAATTTAAATAACTCAAGTCAAAGAGCTCTGATTTAGACACATAGTTGGACTGAGTGGCTTGGATCCTCCCTCAAGCAACTGGCCAGTAATCAACCAACTATCATCACAACAATCTATCAAATTCAGCTGGGACATGATTTCTGTGAGTTATGGTTGTTTTTAACTTCTTAGTTACCAAACAGAATTTAAAAAAAAATACCAAAATAAATCCTAGACAAAATGTCTTCATTCTTGCCACCTTCTTTTCCCCTCCTAAATAAAGCAAAAGAAAGCTGCACAAAAGCAACTCTGGCAGCATTGAAGGAACCCAAACTTACAGGACTTCGTAGATCGGCAGACAAGACTTGTTTTCCTTCAACATGATCCTTAAACCTGCGTCTTGCTTCTTCTATCGTTGGCTGGTGCCCAGCTTTTCCCAACTTTCCCAAGACCAGGCCTCTCAGGAGTGCGTCGAGGTGACCTAGGACACAAAATTCAACACAGTAGACATTCAATGATGGTGGTGTTTTTTCTCCCAGAGAGTTCAAATTTGCTTACTACAGATTCCGAAACAATTCTAATGTTTGCTGAGAATGTATAAATGGATGATACGGGCTACTACACGCAAATATGAACACCATGAACCACATTTACAGCATTTAAATCAACTAAATTGCTGGAGATGGTGGGGGGCGGGGGGTAAGAGGGATGGATATATTTACTTTGTTTTTTAATTTATTCTTGGGATGTGGCCAACACTAGAAGGCAGTATTTACACCCCATCCCTAATTGACCAGAGAGCATTAAGAATCCCACATTAAGTACGGGAATGGAGTCACATATAGGCCAGTCTGGGTAGAGGTGGCAGGGACTCTTCCCTGAAGGGCATCAGTCAACCAGTTGGCTTTTTACCACAATGATTTTTCTGGTGCCAACCCACAAGTGACCAGATTTATTCAATTTAAATTCACAACTTGCCATGGTGGAATGTGAATTCACAAACTCTGGGTTATTAGTTCAGTACTATAATCACAAGGTTAACATACCTTACTACATAGTCTTTTTTTGCACAAGTGATACAGTAGCATAACACAATAAAATAATATTTTGCCTAGATTTTTATTGTTTTGTAAGTCAGATTACTTTAGCAGAGCCGGATATAACTCAGGTTATTGACCACACACAATTTAATAACCATTAAAATACACGCATATTTATCAATTAAATACTAGTAGGTAAAACAAGAACCAAAATGCCGCAGACATGAATTATCAGCTCCAGGATTGCCAATTGTAGAGTCTCCCCATGTAAACTTTGAGTGCCGTTCACAGCTAATATTCTCCATCCTCTTTTCAACAGTCTCTATGAATCAAACACCACTGTATGTTTTAACAAAGCTTGCGATATAGCTGGAGGAGATTCGTGTGGAGCATAAACACCAGCACGGACCTGTTGGGCCGAATGGCTTGTTTCTGTGCTGTATATTCTATGTAATTCTATGTAGAGATTGGGGAACTTTGTCATGGAATGTCACACCATGCTAAATCATGCCATAAGCCTGAGCTACAAAGGCCAAAAGGTAATACTATAAAGGTAGTTGGGGCAGACATGCCAACTCTTGCCAACAGTAACACTCAATCATTTTGGTTTAAAACTGACCCGCATTTTTGGTGCATGTTCCTCTGCATCCACCCCTCCCTTCGCCCACCAATGGCAACCGTGCCTTCAGCGCCAGGGCGTCACTCTTTGGAAATTTCATCCCGAAATCCCTCCGCCTCCTTTTTGGCTTTCCTTAAAACCCACCTCTCTTTGACCAAACTTTTGCTCACCCCTCCTAATTTCTCACCTCTTTGGCTTGGAGTCCATTTTTTCATTATGCTTCTGTGAAGAGCCTTGGGAAATTTTACATATTAAAAGGAGCTATATAAATGCAAGGTATTGTTAATCCATCTTATTTGGCTCCCGGTAAAAACTTGCCACAGACTCCATCCCCTTTTTGGCTGGTTATTCAGGCTGAGCCAAATAATGAACAACCTCCAGGTCCCTCTTCGACCCTGACCTAAGCTTCAAATCCTATTCACGACGAAGACCATTGACTTCCACCTTCCCACCACTTCACCCTTACCTCACTCCCACTGAAACCCGTTTCCAGTTTCATGACTTCCAGATTCAACTTTTCCAACATCTTCCTGAGCTCCACTCTGTAAACCTCCAACTCATCCAGACCTCTGCTGGCAGCATCCTGTCCCACCCAAAGTTCCATTCGTCCATCACTTCCATCCCTGCTGACCTGCATCGGCCTCCTGCCCCACAACACATCAAATTCAAAATCCTTGTTCACATTTACAAGTCCCTCCATGGCCTTACCCTCTGCAATCTCCTCTAGCCCTATGCCCTAGCCCGTGCTCTTCGGTCTCTCCTCTTCCTTCCACTCTACCATTGGTGACCCTACTCTCTTCCTGACCCTGCTCCATGTAACTCTCTTCCTGACCCTGCTCCACGTAACTCTCTTCCTGACCCTGCTCCACGTAACTCTCTTCCTAAACCCTTCTGCTTTTCTACTTCACTCTCACTTTTAAAAGGTTCTGCAAAACCCATCTTTGTGATAATACTTTCAGTCACCTTGTTAATTCTTCTACCACTGCTCAGTGTCACCTCTGTGAACCACCTTTTCTATGTTAAAGGTGCTATACAAATGCAAGCTATTGTTGGATCGTGATTGAAAGCTGCCATTCATTCTTAAACCAAATACTAGAATATGAACATGAGTATGCCATTCAGCCCCTCGAACCTGTTCCATCATTCAATTAGATCATGGCTGATCTGTACCTCAACTCTACTTACTTCATCTTTGCTCCATATCCCTGATACCCTTACGTAACAAAAATCTACAGATCTCAGTCTTGAAAATTTCAATTGATCCAGCATCCACAGCCTTTTGGAGGAGCAAGTTCCAGATTTTCACTACCCTTTGTGTGAAAAAGTGCTTCCCAATTTTGCTCCTAGATGGCCTGGCTCAAAAGTTAAGATTATGCTTTCTTGTTCTGGATTCTCCACCAGAGGAAGTAATTTCCTATCAAATCCCTTAATCATTTTAAATACCTTAATTTGATAGCCCCTCAACCTTCTAAGCTTAAGGGAATACAAGCCAAGTTTATGCAACCTGGCCTCAAAATTTAACCTTTTAAACCCTAGTATAATTCTGGTGAATCTGTGTTGTACCCCTTCCAAGGCCAATATATCTTAACTGAGGGTCGGTGGCCAAAATTGTTCGCAGCACTCCAAATGGGGTCTGACCAAGGCTGTGTACAACTGAAGCATCACTTCCTCACTTTTGAATTGCAACCCCCTTGAGATAAACAACATTTCATTAGCCTTTTTGATTACTTTCTGTACCTGTGTGCTAGCTTCTAGTGATGTGTACATGGACATGTAAATCCCTTTGCTCCTCCACAGCTAGTAGTCTCACCATTGAGAAGATACTTTGATTTATTTTTCTCAGATGCAAAGTGGATGGCCCCACACTTCCCTACATTGAACTCCATCAGCCATAATTTTGCCCAATCATTTAGTCTGTCTACATCACTTTGTAACTTCCTCCTGCAATCTACACAACTTACTGTGCCTCCTAACTTAATGTTATCTGCAAAGTTGGATACACAACTCTATATCCCTTCATCCAAGTCATTGCTTTAAACGGTGAAAAGTTGAGGCCCCAGTACAGATCCCTGGGGAACATCACTTGTCACATCCCACCAGAGAACGAACCCTTTATCCCTACTCTGTCTCTTGCCTCCCAACCAATTACCGACCCATGTCATAAGATTACCTCCAATCCCATGCACTCTCATTTTTGTTAATAACAAAAAATCAAATGCCTTCTGGAAGTCCATAATAGACAACATCCATAGACACTTCCCTATCCACCATGCTAGAGACCTTCTCAGAAAATTTAACTAGATTAGTCAAACTTGACCTACCCATCATAAATCCATGCTTATGCTCTTTAATCAACTGATACCTGTCCAAGTGCTCAGTCGCTGTGTCTCTGATGATAGATTCCAGTAACTACCCCATAATTGATGTTTGTCCCCCTCCCTTCTTAAATATTTGAGTAGCATTTGCAACTTTCCAATCCAAAGGCACAATCTCTGAATCTACAGCACTTTGGAAAATTATGACGAATGCATCTGCAATTTCCCCACCTATTTGTTTTAATACCCGGGGGTGGAAACCATAAGATTCTGGAGATTTGTCTATTGTCCCATTATTTTCTCCATTATCATTTATTTGCTTATATTAAATCCACTTATTTCTACCCCTTGACTTATTTTTAGGTTCCCTGTTCTGCTGGTACTTTGCATCCATTTTCACATTGGAGAAAGAGGACAAAGTACTTATTTAACAAGTTTACCATTTTCTTATTATAGTCTCGCCTGCATCTGTCTTTAATGGGCCCATTAAACTGCTATGTTTCTTCATTATAGTTGCTCACTGCCCGAGCTTCTGGTTGGTGTCAGCACATTAACAACGATGCGGTCAGAAATGTAGGCTTTCCTCAGGGTTGAGTAATAAATATCATTTGAGCAATGCATAACCATGTCTCCTCCAAACCAAAAGAGAAGAATAGTTTTGGCGGGAAACATGAAGATGGATAGTATCTGTTGCTACAACAATGTTCAGTATCCCTTTGGTCAATGTATAAAATATAAACAAAGTCAAAAGCTAACATTTAGTAGTTGTATAACCAAGACAATGCTACAACAAAGTCTTATAATCAGGATAAGCTGTGGATTCATCGTCCCCGTCAATAAAGCTCTTATATCACGTTAGTGAACAATCCTCCAATTTTTCATATCCATCCCCAACCCCATGAGGCCCCTTACCTCCATACGGTGCCCTTCAACAGTACAGGGTTAATGTAGGCAGCAGCCTTCTCCGTTAGCACTTTCAGTGACATTCCATTATCAACTGAAATTAGGCACATCTTTAGTGGATAAAATGTACATCTTCACTGCCTCCAAAAGGTTTTTCCTAAAAGTAACTTTCAGCCAGAAGGGCGTGTGATTAAGCTGCAAACTTCTTTGCGACTGTGGCGATGATCCCTCTGCTGGTTGAACACAAGATGCACCTGCATTGTGGCAAGACCATCTTAATCTGCATATCCTCCTCCTCCTCTGTATATATATTCGTTCACTCACCTGAACCAGACACCCACCCCAATGTCAGATGCTGCACCATTAGCAGCTGTAACATCAACACAAGCTAAAAATCTCATCTTTGGCTGGTGAACTCCAGTATCAATTTTTAATTTGAACGCTCATTTACACTCCTGCATATTACTGTCCTACATTATGTGATGATTAATTGTACAATCAATGATGTTTCTATTTTCCTAACCCCTCCCATTTGCAGGCCACTCACATACAACTCCTCCACCCAGAAGGGTCGGGCCTCCAGACTTTTCCTAAACCAATTCCGATCTGGTAGAAGACAATATTCAAGGAAGACATAAAAGGCCACTTTTCCCTCTGCTTCTCCCTTGCCCCTAACCAAGCAGGGGAAGGAAGCACCTTGGTATTGTATGGCACTCCATTTATCACCACGCCCAGGTACTGAAACTCACTCAACTCTGGTGTGGAAGTTCAAAGTGACTCCAGGTTGTAAATTGATGTGAAGATGTGTTCCACATTCTTTTCAATTGGATACAATTTGAACAAGAGAAATAACATCCAAGGAAAGGGATAGTTGCTTTAAGTGGAGATCACTTTTAAATCATTAGGGATTTGCTTGTGTTTAAAATCATACCCTCGCCATGTTTAGGGTCCCAGCCAAGCTTCTGCCCAATGTGCGAGAACAGGTCAACAACGAATTCTTGCATTTCTTCATGGAAATCTGTGTGGGACAATAAGGTAGAAAGTGTCCCCAGGTTGCAGCTTAAATCGCTCCACACCGTGTAATTTGGCTCAGTCACAAAAGCCTCCATGACTTTCAAAACTTCCACCGTGTTGATAATGCCAGCTCGAGCCTGCAAAACACACAAAAAGACACCTCAGTAGATCGTTCAGTAAAGCCAACAATCTGATCAGCTGGCCACTGGCCATCAATTTACTACAAAATCCTACGTTCCAATGCAGTGATGCAAGTTGAACAGCCACTCTTTCTAAGAACCCAACCGATGAACTAACTTGTATTTACATAGCTCCTTTCCCAACCTCAGGACATCCCAAAGCGCTTCACAGCCAATGACCCACTTTTGAAGTGTAGTCACTGTTGTAGTGTAAGGAATTAAAATCCAAGCAGTTACAGTGATCAATGTGGCCATTATCCAAGTGGCCACCATAACCAGTGGACTCCCGTGTGTACTTGCTGCTTAGCGCTAACCAGCAATTTAAACAGATGAAAAATTCAGTTGGTTCTATTGTCAGTTAACAGTGATCAGTACTAGTTGGGGACTAAGTAAGTCAAGGACAAATGATTAGTGGAACCATAGGAAAATCTGTACATGAGCTCAAATTGGTTTTGTTAACCAGGATTTGAGCCTTGCATCCACATAATCACTACTCATAATACAACAACAACTTGGATTTATACAGCACCTTTAACATAGAAAACTATCTCAAGGTGATCACAAGTTAGCATCATGGACATTCTGATACATCAACTAAATGGCAAAGCCAATAATGGCACTCCAAGGTAGTTAAGAATCTCATACTTTGTTTTGTATTCCAGAGCATGTCAAATTTCCACGCTAATTTAGTTCAATCCAATGCCCATTTAGGTCACCAGAAAATATTTTGTTAGTAAACACTGAACAGTCTCAGAATTGGACCCAATTCCCATCAGAGAAACAAACCAACTGAAATCCTGGACACTATCATCCTAAATTCTGTACACCCAACAAAAGTCACTGCCTCCCTGGACTGATGCACCTCTCCTTCCTGCTGCGTGCATGTACCCTTACACAGTGGTCTTCGTCCTACTGAAGCTAGCTGCCTCACAAATGCTAATTGAGGAAATATGGGGTTAAAAAGTGCTACATCTCTATTTTACTTGGGGCAGTTTTCCCAAAGTTACCAGAAATGTGGATGTATTCCATGTGAATTCGGAGGGATTATGATGTCACCTTGTGTACTAGGGTATTGTGTAAGTGTGACGCTATCTGGGCTCTGCACATTAAAGGGTAGCAGTGCCAATTGATGGGCTCCTGCAACAATCAAACCCTGACCAGCAATGGAAGTAGCATCTTGGGAAATGATCAATTTTCTAATGTTTGGGGCCATACGAAGAAAGATAGCATTCAACACTTTTTCAACACAAAGTGTGGAGTTACATTGTTCAGATTTGCCCTATTTTCTCAGAAGTCTAAGTATGATAAAGGATTTGTCCATCACTTGTGCACCCCCCCCCCCCCGGTCTATATGCCCAAATACCCCACATTCCATTCTTAAAGACAAACTTCAAGCTAATTAAATTCTTCCCCATTATGCTACAGCAACAGTGCAACATTTATATCCTCAGGATGTCCCAAAACACTTCACAGCCAATGATCACCCAGGGACGGGAGCTTTGAATTTTAGGTGTCAGCCGTGGCTCAGTTGGTAGCACTCTGAGTCAGAAGGTTGTGGGTTCAAGCTCCACACCAGAGACTTGAGCCCATAATCCAGGCTGGCACTTTAGTGCAGTATTGAGGGAGTGCTGCATTGTCGGAGGTGCCATCTTTCAGATGAGACATTAAACATTAAGCTCATCTGCCCTCTCATAAAAGATCCCACCGCACTATTGGAAGAAAAGCAGAGGAGTTCTCCCAGTGTCCTAGCCAACATTTATCCCTCAACCAACATCACAAAAAAAAAGCTAATCTGGTTATTTATTTCACTGCTGTTTGAGAGAGCTTGCTGTGTGCAAATTGGCTGCTTCATTTACTACAATTCAAAAGTACTTAATTGAGTGGGCACCTACTTTGAAAAAGTCTTTTGAGGACAACCACGAACAGTAGCAGAAATGTGCTCAAGATGGAAACAGAGACAACTTAAGTGTTTACTTCTCACTTAATCCTGTTTAACTGATCACTGAATGAGCACATAGGACAGCGGATAGAATAATGCTGAGCTGAGGGTATATTTGAACAAGAAGATTAATCCCTTTAAGTACTAAACATCAAAGTGGAAATAAAGTACCGTGTCTTATCGTATGACACCTGAAGTGAGGTTTTACAGGCTGCAGCAGCTCAGGCTGTTTAACATAAAAGAGGTTTCATGTTTTTTTTAAAGCTCACTCTGGCTTGTTTCTCGAATCTTCAGTTGATGTACAAGCTCAAATGCAAACATGTAAGTTGTTCACTCTCTGTGCCCAAAGAGATTGCCAAAAATATTGTACTTAAAATATTTTTTTAAATTGTCTCCCAACTCGATTCTTAAATTTTATGTTTTGTGATGCCTCTCAGTGCTGCTCTATAACTAGTATGCTCAGAGATGTGCAAGGGCAGCCCTAGATGACTAAGCCTCAGTATTTCCTACCTCTCTGTGGCTACTTGGTGCCTCCCTTAACCAGCATAGTTGCGATGGGGAACTCGGTATGTGGCAAGCACCCATTCTGTGGCAGAGCAGAATGCCAATGTGCTGCATCACCAGGGCTACCATTAGCATTTTATCTAATGCCTTTTCTTTGCAGCCTATTGCGTGGTACTCCCTACATGAATTCGTTTCACATCCAGATTGCAAATACTGCGACATTCATTTGGAGACGTGCCAGTGGGAAGAGCTGCTACTTGGTTAAGCTCCCAATTATCTCACAAACAACTCATCAGTACGCTTGTCACAAGAGAGCAATTTAAAGCTCCTTTTACATAAGTGAAATAATCATATGATTCAAGTATGCCAAAGTCTTTGTGAATAGCAAGATGTCTCTCCATTTCAAACTGGAGACCAGTTTCACACCCAAGCAACACGATTGCCAAACAGACAGATTTACCTCGTCAGCAGGTGGGGGCAGGGGGGAGGGGCAGCTTAAATATTCACATTGGGAGGTGACAGATGTCAGTGCTGGAGAATTAAACACTTATCCACTTTATCAAGGACTCCTCCGGTCATGCATAACATGACAGTGCCAAATACAGGGTAAAACTCCAAAAGTATGCCTCAGGTGCAACTGAAACTTGCATTTATATAATACTTTTAATGTAGAAAAGTCTTAAGGCATTCACATAGGGATGAGGAGAAAAATGGGTATCAATCCAAAGATGATGAGATTAGAAGGGGTGACCAAAAGCATGGTCAAAGAGATAGGTTTTAAGGAGGATGTTGTGCTTTGAGATTTTTTGACCATTTCTCCACAGAGGGGGTTGGGAATGAATTATGTTTAAGTGTTTGCACTTAAATTAAAACGCATCCACAAAGGGTTAATGTCCAGCTCGCAACTATGGCTAAAACAAAATTGTGTACTCAGGCCAGTTAGGTCTGGGGAGAGAGCACAGCCTAGCGATGGAAAAGTTTGTTCATCTTACGCCAGTCTGAACCAAAAGGCTGATTAGAAGAAAAAAAGTCCAGCTAGCGCACTTGACTTGGGGTAGTGTGGCACAGTTGATCATGTTTCTTGTGTATGCAAGGGGAAGTAAAGTTAAGCGAGGTGAGATTGAATGACAACTGTTACTTTGTACATTCACGAGCTGTCTGTAAAATAAAACAGCTTAGTGATTCATATGTGGCTTTGTCTCATTAACTGTCCTCAGTCCATCGACTGAAAGACTGGAAAAGCGCATGAAAGAGTGTGTGTGAAAGACACAACCCTTAGTTCAGATCATAAGGGGGGCCCCTATTGTTGCACCCTGGGTTATGCTATCATATAAGTACATACTCCTGTGTGCAAAATGCCTGGACCGCTTATGTGAGTGACTACCGCTGTTGAATCAGGGAGAATATTTAACACAGACCCAAAAATGTGTGGCGGAGGCAGGGGGGATTTAAGGAGGGAATTCCATAATGTGGGGTCTAACTGACTGAAGGCACAGACACCAATTGTGGGGCAAAGCAGGGGGGGGTGCACTAAAGGAGAGCAAGAAGAATGCAGGTGGGGGAAAGTTAGTTTGTAGGATTGGAGGAGGCTATAGACAAAAGGAGCAGCAAAACTTCGAAGGGATTTAAATACAAGGATGAAAATTTTAAATTTGAGGCATTGTAGGTCAGCACGGATAGGGGTGAGAGGCAAGTATAACTTGGTGCATGATAGGAAACAGGCAGCAGAGTTTTGAATGATCTGAAGTTTACAGAGGGTGGAAGAAGAGGGGCTGGCCAGGAGAGTATTGGGGTAATCGAGTCTGAAAGTGACAACAGCATGCATGAGGGTTTCAGCAGCAGCTAGTGCGAGGTAGGGGCCAAGGTGGGCAATGTTATGAAAGTGGATGTTAGCGGTCATTGTGATGGAGAGGCTATGCAGTCAGAAGCCTAGTTAGGGGTCAAGTAGGACACCATGATTACAATCTGGTTCAGTCTGAGACAGTGGCCAGGGAGGGGGATAGAGTTGATGGCAAGAATATGGAATTTACAGTGGAGGCTGACAGCAATCCCTTCAATCTTCCCAAAATTTAGCTGAAGGAAATTGCAGCCCGTCTAAGACTGGATGTCGGACAAGCAGTTTGACAACACGGAAGCAGTAGAGGAATCAACAGAGATGGTGGAGATGTAGAACTGAATATCATCAATGTATATGTGGAAGCTGACCCTGTTAGTCTGAGGTGGAATCAAACCCGGGATTAAAAGTGAAAGAACAGGGTTTGAAACCAATGCACCAACCTAACTCCAACATTACATTTCTACAGGAGATGCACATTAGATAGCTGTGGGGCCAGTGCTGGGGTCCTTACTGTTCCAGATCAACATAAATGATCAGGATTCAACTTACTCAATTCGCAGATGATATGAAACTGAGAAGGGGGGCGTGGTAGTAGAGTCTGACAAAGCAGCTAAGGAGTTAGAAGGCCTACATGATATTTTCAAGTGAGCGTTACTATGGCAGATATAATTCAACACTGATCAGGGGAACATGCTTACTTTGTAATGGTGCTGAATTAGTTAAGGTAGAGGATGAGAGAGATCTGGGAGTGATAACAGACTTGTCACTTGTGTTCAGTCATTGCAGAGCAGTGGTTAGCAAATCAAACAATCATAAAATAGAGCGCGAGATCAGGCCAGCATAAATCTGAGGTCATCACACTGAAGATGTATAGTGTTCAAGGGGTTGGGCTGCATCTTGAATACTTCCTTCAGCTCTGGTCGCCGAAGTACAAAGAAACATCCAAGCCTTGGAATTGTTGCAGAGAAGGGCCATGAGGCAGGCCCCTAGTGTCAGAGGACTGAGTTTATAAGGAACGGTTGAAACAACTTGGACTCTTTAGCACTGAATGGAGGTGAACTGAGAGAGAACTTAGAGGGATAAGATAATAGGTGGAATAGAAAATGTATCCTGAACACAAGTTAAACCACACCACGGGAAATGGGTACAAACTGGTTAAAAAAAACAAATTCAGAGCTGATGACAGGCACCACTGCAGGTGGTCTGCAGGTAGGGCAGTGGACAAAATCTCTGCAGTCATTCAAGAGGCAGTTAAGATGGGTGGACGGAGAGCTAAAGTTTGAACGAGGTAAGCTGAATGGGCTCCCTCATCTGTACTTACATTTATATACACAGGTCCTGTTTTTTCTCACAATTTTGAAGGAGCTGGACTCCCAAAGTTTCTCCAGTAGGAACTTACATCAAGAGCTAGGTCTTGAAACAGCATTCATGCAGAGAATAAATGCTTAATTTAGCATTTGACAGAGACAAATTCAGCTCTCAAAAGTGAAACATAAAAGAACCCATTTACCCTCATCCAAGAGCCATTTTCTTTCAGGTTCTCCTCGGTCAAGTCTAATGATCCAATCATTGTGATCCATGAAATAAACAGGCAACATCTATGTTAGACTTTGAGTCGTTTAAGTGGTGACTGTTTTTAGTCCATTCGAAGTTAGCCATAACTCTTATCCTGAATTATACTTCAAGCTTTTTTAAGGATATAAAATATTAAAGAATATTTAGGAGTGCTTTGCAAGAGAAATGCATCTTGTGTTTCAGATCAAATTAATAAGTTGCTCATCTTTTAAAAACATAAGAAATAGGTGCAGGAGTAGGCCATTAGGCCCCTTGGGCCTGCTCCGCCATTCAAGATCATGGCTGATCTTTGACCTCAACTCCACTTTCTCGCCCGATCCCCAAATCCCTTGATTCCCTTACAGTCCAAAAATCTATCGATCTCAGTCTTGAATATACTCAACGACTGAGCATCCATAGCCCTCCGGGGTAGAGAATTCCAAAGATTCACAACCTTCTGAGTGAAGAAATTTCTCCTCATCTTAGTCCTAAATGGCCGACCCCTTATTCTGAGACGATGACCCCAAGTTGGAAACAGCCTCTCAGCATCTACCCCAATGTATTTTCAACCTCAATGTATATTCACTAACATATACAGATATGAATATAAATCGGTTTGCCACTCAAAGTAAAGGACACTATCAAACTGCCACTTCCTCTCACTGCTTTTGCTTGTGCAGGATATGTCAACACATCTTTACAAAGTGTAAACAACTTCATGCAGATTTTTCCTGTGCTCTGTCCAAGTGATTTTGTAACATCTGCAATATATGTAACTTCAAAAATGCACTAAAGAAAGCACAAAGTACATGTGTGTGTGTTTCTCCCGAGCCAATTTAGGAACCTGAGAGGAACATTAAACATTTGAATGTGGTGACTGTAGAGAGACATCACCTCCCATACTTGTGTAAACATATTTGGATATACATCATTTAGCCCAAGAACTTTGATTAAGTGAGACTTTTAAAATGCATAAATACAATAATGATGATTAATACAAACCCTTATTCTAACCAGTCATTTTATAATTAGAAATTATTACATTTATAGATAAAATTTCTTAGTAACTTGGTAAGCACACAGTTACTAATCTTGCACTGTGGATGTTATCATTCAACAATGACATGGAAATAGCAATCACCATTAGCACAACAGCCAAACTTGAATAACACAACCCACAGAAAGCCATGCAGGTTCATACATTAATACCGTGGAATGATTTCAAACAGCCAATCGAATCTCAGCATTCCAATTTTAATTATAAACCACTCCAGATACTTTGTCATCTGAACTCTTCACTCACTCCCAGCTATTATTCTGTATGGAAAAGAACCTGAACTCCTACAGCCATACCACCATGGGTGAGTACCATTAACCTGAATTCGCTTCATTTTTTGGAAGTAAATAGGATTTTGACCATAAAACAGTTTTATTTGAAGAAAATTAATCACATTTGGGCTTCTGTAAGGAGAATTGTGCTGCATTGCAGCAGTCTCCTGTAGCTCGGGTGCACACACATTTTCAAGAACTTGAGCAACATATTCTTACTTGATGGATATTTCCCCAGTCCCTCTCCACTTACCAGAGAAAATAAGTCATTCTGAAGCCCTAGTCGGTCTACAGGAGGGAGTGCAAGATTCCGGATACTGGGGAGTAAACTCTCGAGCATTGTTGGACTGTACTGAATGCGACAGAATCCCACTGTTCCTGGGTTCAACTGAAGTGTAAACAAAAGCAAAAAGAGAATGATTCGTGTACATTGGTAGAGCTCCCAATGTACATTCATTTACTTGTCCAGAACATCCTTTCCCATTATTCTCTGAAGCAAGTAGTGTATTGCATTAGATATGTTTACTGTACAGCTACCAGGTCCAGTATAGTAGAATCCTAGTAAATGCAGGCACTGTTAAGATTATTTTCTTGCTAGTATCAACCCAATTAAATAAATAATAGGGCAATGAAACAACTCGGTTGGTCCTGGCGCTCTGAAAATGGTATCAGTGTAAAAGCACCACTTCTTGATGCTACTTTATCTGTCCCATTAATCAACTTAGAAATGGCTCTGAGGGAGAGCAGATTCTGCTGAGTTCCAGATCCCAACAATACCGCTGTGGGGAACTAATGAGCGTAGCGCAGGCACTCCCCAAAGAGACCGGATGAAAATCGCATCAGATTGTTCTCATGCACTTTCTAGTGCCTGGCTCAGAACATCAATGGCACAGGCCTCAGAACAGGTGCCTGCCCACCAGCATTCAGCTGTAGCATGAACGTGACACCAGGTGAGGGATTGATACCCTCATGCGGAAAGAGAAAACAACGGTTTTTGCATCAAGAATTCTTCATACATACAGCTGCCTCACTTTAAGTGGAACGGGGAAGGGAAAAGCCTGACCCAAAACACTGGTTCCAAAAACTAGTGTACATCAAATCTTAAAAGCATAACATTGCATTACAAAGGCAGTATGAACTGAACAGTTCCATTACAGTTGTGCCCCACCCTTTAAATAGAGGTATATGTATCACCAGAATCTTAATAGCTCAGATGGCCATCAAGGTCAGAACCATCATCAATGCAGTCATCCCTTGTCGAGCCGCCTGTTTTCTTCACTCTCCCTTTTTCACAAACATGAATATTCATAAATCGCTAGATTTAACTGATTATCTACTGCTAGTGGATAATTCATGCATTGTTTGGTTTACAATAGGCTCAGATTCATTTGTAAATCCGGGACTAGTGCAGCAGCCATTTTGGAAACTAAGCAATTCAAGCCACGTCTCCTGGACCCACCTCAGTTTGTGAGTCAGAGTAATCAAACGAGAAAAAGGGTGGGGATCACTAACACCTGAATCGTGCACACTCTGCTTGTGCAGGTGAGATTTATTTTTAATTAATGATTTTTATTCCAGATTTTTTTTCTGCTGCCTAATAATGGACTGCTGATTCATGCTCAGATATGCACTGTTTGGGTAACAATTGGCATAAATTAATCTGCAAATGTGGACTAGTGCAGCAATGAACAACGTAAACAAGGAGCGAGTCACTGTGCTGGAGGATGAGCTGATTTGATTGAGGAAGGTATGGACAATCAGGATAACGGTAGCCATTTTTTTCTCAAGTATAAGCAAGGCAGTTTCACGAGCTGGAAGAAGCAGACTTCAGATGTCAGACTGATCAACTAAATCTGAACAGTGAAAGGGGTACTGGATAGGCAATAGATGAATTTGGTGCCACAGGATTTGCACTACTTGAGTGTTGCCATCACTATAAAATATGCATTGACCCAGAGAAGCTCAGAATTATCAATGTAACCAATTGCTCCATTCTCCCCTGCTTATAGTTCAAATAGTGCCAAGTGTACCATAAATATGTGATTTTGCACTGACACCGGCCTTTTAACAACCACAACTGGGACTGCGTTCAAGTGGGGTTTCAAGACAGGTGATCTGGCAATATGTTCAAACGTAAATTTATGACTGGAATGGATCTGAACTGATGGTCTCTTGGTACAGGTGGTTTTTAAGACTGATGTCTCTGTATTACCAATCGCCAAATGATTAAGTGTTGTGATGGATCACTGCCCGATGCTAAAATAAATGTCTTAAAAGGACACTCTCTTGCTAAGATAAACATAGAAAAGGTTCATTTTTGAGCTATTCTACTACTGAGGCAAGAACTCAACTAATACCATGAATGCGATCCTTCTCTCGAATGTGAATATTACCATGTCTATTAGTTTGACATTTCACCAAATTTCATCCAAGTAAATTGCATATTATGGCTGTCACCAAACACATGTGAAGCAAAGTAACCTTCAATACATGGATATGAAAAAAACTGACTGTGACTTTTAGAATATGAAGCATGTTTAAGCTGTACAGGGTGTTTGTTTCTTTAAAACTCCATTTGGCAGTAGCTGCAGAGACAGTTGATGAGGTTGAAAGAATAGAGCACCATCTGTTTATTTACTTGGTTACACAATTAAGCATTGTGTTCTCAAATATATCGGAGAGACTGGGAGGATGAGGGTGCACGGGGTGGGGGGACAAGGCAGAGAGGAGGGGGGATGGGGGAAGGGCAGAGAGGAGGCGGGATGGGGGAACTCCAGAGGGGGTGGGGGCAGAGCCCAGAGGGAGGGGTCCAGAGCTTTTTTTTTGGGGGGGGGGGGGGGGGAAAGAGGAGAGGGGGGTGGCAGAGAGGGAGGGACAGAGATTTACATTCTAGGTTAGCAGTCTTGCAATCCAACAACTATTTGATGTAAATGAACGCAAAATTATGCTTTCATGCTTTATAATTCTTCAAGTGAAGTTTAAGATGTTGCAAAGGAAGCAAACTACAAAGCTGCATGAAGAACACAAGTACAGCAAGTGTTTGGCGAATGTGAAGGTCAATTACCGGATTTACAAGGTCTAAAATAAGCAACACTTGGAGCCCACAATCAAATCCATTGGGGAAGTCAATTTTAAGCACCGTAGTGCAACTCATCCAGCAGTGTAATTTCTTCCCTTTTTTGTTTCATAAGAACATAAGAAAATTTTGGAAGATAATGTACAATTTCCTGGCCAAGAAAGTGGGCAGTTAGTTGACACCCAAGTAACTGGACTCTATAATCAGTTGTTTATACAATGGTGCAACTCAGAGATTCCACTACAGCAAGCAATTAGGAAGGCAAATGGTGTGTTAGCCTTTATTGCAATGGGGCTGGAGTATAAGACTAAGGAGGTCTTGCTGCAATTATATAGGGCTCTGGTGAGACTACACCTGGAGTACTGTGTACAGTTTTGCTCTCCTTACCCAAGGAAGGATATGCTTGCCTTAGAGGGGGTGCAACAAAGGTTCACTAGATTGAATCCTGGGATGAGAGGGTTGTCCTATGAGGAGAGATTGGGTAGAATGGGCCTATGTTCTCTGGAGTTTAGAAGAATGACAGGTGATCTCATTGTTACATATAAAATTCTAAGAGGGCTTGACAGTTTAATGTTTCCCCTGGTTGGAGAGTCTAGAACTAGGGGGCATAGTCTCAAGATAATGGGTCAGCCATTTAGGACCAAGATGAGGAAAAACGTCTTCACTCAGACGGTCGTGAATCTTTGGGATTCTCTACCCCAGAGGGCTGTGGATGCTCAGTCGTCGAGTACATTCAAGACTGAGATCGATGGATATTTGGACTCTTAGGAAATTAAGGGATATGGCGATAGGGCAGGAAAGCGGAGGAGGTAGAAGATCAGCCATGATCTGATTGAACAGCGGAGCTGGCTCAAGGGGTTGTATGGTCTACTCCTACTGCTATTTCCTATGTTCTTATGTTCTTATAATGGTCGAGAATGAATCAGCCTTTCCATCCGTTCCCCTTGAGGAACAAGTAGTCTCCTCACCTCACAGCTCCTTAAATGGCACAATCAACTAGAAACTTGTCGTGCAGGAGTCTGGGCAAACTCTTGTCCAACTGTAATTAAAAACAGAAAATGCTGGAAATAAACAGTGGGTCAGCATCTGTAAAGAGAGAATACCAGTTGAAATATGACATTTCAGGCACATACCCTTCACGAGACTGTCTGATGAAGGGTACCCACCCGAAAAGTTCACCCATCTTATCTCTTTACAGATGCTGACCGGCCTGCTGTCTATTTCCAGCATTTTCTGTTTTTATCTCAGATTTCCAGGATTTTGAGTTTCTCATTTTTTACTTCTTGTTCAACTGTTCTAAAGTGCAGTGCATTGAAGCACACCTACAACAAGGGGAACTGTACACATATGTCTGACCCTCCTTCGAACAGAAAGTGACTTGCCTTTACACAAAAATAATTCTTTGGACATACTCCACTGTGATTTTTGCCAGGAGAATATTTTCAAAATAAAAGAAAATAGAGATGAGGTCCCAACTCAAGATGCCAGAATTCGAATCCCTGTTAGTATGACCTGTACTTTCTTTTGTTAAACTAATAGTAATAAAAGGAAAAAGAAAAATTGTTTTTGAATGCAATTTCTCTCCTTGCCCCTTCTTGGGTAATCCTGGACCATACACTTTTCCTGACCAAAGCTCCTCTGAAACCAACACTTGGAGATGTGCAAATCCAGCCTGAAATGATCTCCTCCTCTCTTGTGCTAGGTCTCCATTCACATGTTTCCCAAAACAGCAAGGATGAGGTCAAACGGATAGTGTGTCGCCAATCGGTGATACAAACTCCATGGAATAGCACACTGGGACTCAGAAGCACTGCACCCAAGAATCATTTTTGCACACAGAATTCCTGGTACAGGAAATGCCTGGTCTTATCGGAATATCTTCACATAAAGACACAGAGTGGAGGTTAGGCGCAATACCAAAAGGATGGAGGCAAAGCATTAGGTTAGTCACTTGGGCTGCTCTTGTGCACCTAGCAGATCATTGAAGAGCAATGCTGGCAGACGCCTGGGAGCAGGTAGCCTGCCTGCTCTTTTGCAAGGAAACTGTGCTGCCAGGACCGAAACAGGGTAGAGAAAAAGTCTATTTAACTGAAAGATAGCAAAGAATACATACCCTAAACTACTTCTGAAGTTCTCTGGTGACCTACCTTTATCCATTGGTCCGGTTTCACATTCTTCACAGTGATAGTCATCTCTGGCTGGTCCAGTAACACCTTCATATTATCACAGCTTACATCTTCACTGGTGCAGATACTAATAGGGACCATCCAGTGAGGACAGTCACTACCTGGGAAACACAGGAGAGGTGTACTTATACATGAATGGATTTATGTAGTAGAGCCCTGAGAAGATTGACTCCATTTCCCTCAAAGGGTAGAAATGAGCTCGATGGGAATAGAAAATATCACTTAAAAGAAATGAAACAAAGCTCCCAGACAGCTTAGAGGGTTAATGCACTGCCTGGTTTGGAACTGAGTCCCACACACCAGGATGATCCAAATGTGATCTTTTGGCCTGTGCTGAGTTTGCTGATGTCAGCAAGGACAGCAGTGGATGTGCTACAATTGGTCTCAGAGTCCCAGGAACAGGGAAGGGGGGAAACTGGTCAGAGTTTCCACACTCCTGATCACTATCCAATGGAAGGCAGGCATGTACGGATATCTAGTTAGGAGAGGCTGGACCATGATGTCCCTTACTTACTGGACCCACACACAAAGAATGACCACTTGGGTGAGGTACTTGGTGCCAGTTGGTGCCCCTTGGATCTCTACCCCAGCATGCGTCATCAGGAAAGAGAGAAAGGGAAGAAAATTGGATTTTTTTTTTTAGAAATATAGATGTTAAACAGATCTTAAGAGTTGGGCTCCACTCTACATGCAGATAGTTTGTGACAGATGAGTATCACTGAATCACACATGCTACCAATCCTTTAAACCTTTTCAAAAAGACCAATGAAGAGATCGCAAATATTGAAAATCAAGCTCAGTCAATTTGAATCTTATCCATTTTTATTCCCTTCCTTCAGCCCTTTATACATCCTTCCGAAGAGCAAATTCAGTTTAATACAGGTTAAGTTGTCCCACATAAACAAAGTATTCATTTGGTCCATTTGAATTGGAACATTAGTTTATTTTTTTTGAAAAAGACACTGTCACTTCAGGAGTCTTACTCAATGAATATCTATCGTTAGGTCCCAAATTAAGATTTCCTAATTCCTCCTCCAAATCTATGACTCCCATGCTAAAGAGATCAAGGGATATGGGGGAAAAAGGGAAAAAGCGGGAACAGGGTACTGAGTTAGACAATCAGCCATGATCATTTTGAATGGCGGAGCAGGCCCGAAGGGCTGAATGGCCTACTCTTGCTCCTATTTTCTATGATTCTATATTTCTATGATTCTATATTAACCTCCAAACCAAGAGAGGAGGTAACGACCTGTTCCCAGGTTGTGTCAATGCCACTGTACAGGTTTGCAATAGTGTTTTTTCAGCTGATATTTTATTGGCACAAGGAAATTAAAGACCCGAGAGAAAAATGTTTTTTTGAACTTTCGTGGTTTCACAGACAATAACGATCACTTAGAACATTTATATGCTAGGAAGTGGCTGATACATTAACCAATACAGATAAGAAGAATATCCTTTACATATTAGAAATCTGAACTAAAACAGAAAAGTACTGGAAATATACTGCAGGTTGTTCATCTGAAACAAAAAGATAGGTTCATGTTTTGGGTGGAATCAGTTCTAATAAAGAGATCCTATCTGAAACGTTAACCTGTTTTTCACTCTCAGATGCTGACTGACCTGCTGCGGATTTCCAGCATTTTCCGACAAATCAGCTAACTTCTGAAGGACAGGAGAAGAGCTGAAGGGGGCGGGGGGACTGCTTTAAAAACTTTGATTCAATCTGCAACAATACTTACTGAGGGGGACTTCTAACTACAATTGAAGACTGATTCATAAAGCAAAATCCTCTCAATTATTCAAGTCAGGTTATATTTTACATGTAACTTATGATTTTGAATTAAGAATTAAAATTGTATATTTAAAAATAGCCTTTCATGGGATTCTCAACATTGGGGTGCTCAATCACAATAGTACGGTGAGAATTCAACCCTATAAACCCTTTAGAGCTCTTGTTCTCTGCCGAATGTTTGGGAGGTATTTAGCCGTACAGATCAGGCATGTCCTCGATCAGTCCCTAGTCTGTGTTGGATGCTGCCAATATCATAATTCTGTGCTCCTGGTTCAAAAATGATTGACAGAGTGTCAGTAAGCAAGTCACCTGCTTAACCTCTCAGTCAGGGGGCGAAGTTAAAAACCGGAGTTAATAAAAAATTATTCTTCTCCGTATTTGTCTGAGTGAAAATTAAACAATGTCAGTCATGTATTGCAAGATGGTTTAGCACAGATTAACTTAACATTTAAGGAAAAAATTTCAAAAGGTCACTGATTGCCAAAATTCAACGCACATCTCTTTGTATCAGAAATCAGTTAACAGCCAAAATAACTCACCTACATGGGTGAAACTTGGTGAAATGTTTATTTTCTAACACTCATCAATTTAAAAAGAGAAACCCCTACAGATAAGAACGATACGTAATAACTAGTTACTCACATCCATTTTACCCCCTCCCAATTTTCTCCCTTTCTCCTGGAGACTGAATCATGTTGCAAGATAATTCCATTGGTGTTGGTTGCCCTCTGGTACCTCATCCAAATGGTGGCTCCATTCACTATCTGCACGTCTAGATAGTGATAACCAGCAGACTATTTGACTACAGGAGGCATCAAAGCAAAGCCTAATTCTGTGCTCATCCACACTTTACACTGGGCAGTGATCATAAATTGAAATGTTAGTTAGTTTTTCCCTCCCATACCCAAAGGCGCTGAGACCTATTGTAGCATCCCTACCAGTGCTTCAGCAGAGATCATCTAACTCAGCACAGACCAAAAATGGGGCACGGTTGACTGCACCATCCTCCAATGCCTCCGTTGTCTAGCTGAGTGGCAGTGCCCTCGCCTGGTTCCACTCTTACCTATCCAGTCATAGCCAGAGAAACTCCTGCAATGGCTTCTCTTCCCGCTCTCCCCCGGCCACTGTTACCTTGAGTCCCCAAAGGATCTATCCTTTCCCCTCCTATTTTTCATTTAAATGCTGCCCCTCAGCGACATCATCCGAAGACACGGCATCAGGTTCCAGTATGCTGACGACACCAAGTTCTACCTCTACACTCTCTCTCTCGACCCCTCCACCACCTCTGCATTATCAGACTGCTTGTCCGACATCCAGCCCCGGATGAGCTGAAATTTCCTCCAATTAAACAAAGGGAAGACCGAAGCTACTGTCTTCGACCCCTGCCACAAACTCTGTTCCCTCGCCACCAATTCCATCCCCCTTGCTGGCCACTGTCTGAGGCTGAACCAGACTGCTCACAACCTCGGCGACCTGTCTGACTCTGAGCTGAGCTTTCAATCCCATATTCTCTAAGACCACCTACTTCCACCTCCGCAATATTGCCCGTCTCCACCCAAGCGTCAGCACATTTGATGCTGAAACCCTCATCCATGCTTTTGTTACCTCGAGACTCAACTATTTCAACACTCTCCTGGCCAACCTCCCATCTTCCACCCTCCATAAACTTAAGCTCATCCAAAACTCTGCTGCCCATATCCAAACTCGCACCAAGTCCCATTCACCAATCACCCGTGCTCGCTGAACTATATTGGCTCCCGGTCCACCAATGCCTCAATTTTAAAATTCTCATCCTTGTGTTCCAATCCTTCCATGGCCTCACCCCTCCCTATCACTGTAACCTCCTCCAGCCGAACAACCCTGCAAGAACTCTGCGATCCTCCAACTCTGGCCTCTTGTGCATCCCCTACTTCCTTTACCCCACCACTGGAAGCCGTGCCTGCAGCCACCTAGGCCCTAAACTCTGGAATTCCTTCCCCAAACCTCTCCATCTCTCTCATCTAAAGACACTCCTTAAAACCTACCTCTGCCCAAGCTTTTGGTCACCTGTCCTAATGTCTCGTTCTTTGGCTCAGTTTCAATTATTGTCTGATTACCTTCTGTGATTTGCCTTGGGATGTTTTACAATATAAAGGCAAGTTGTTATTATTGTTCCTGGTCTGTATGATTCAGTATTACACCGTTGGGTGCTTTTACCACATTGAGGGACCCTCAATACCTTTTTTCTCTGCAGGTTGATGTGACAAACTCAAGGGTGCATCTGGGTTAAGATCATAGTCATCTCTTTCTGTAATAGGAATTTGTAGCTTGACAATATTGTAACAATCTTTCAGGTTGTCTGCTGTATCTGGTTTCTGGGAAGGCTGGATGTGTTTTGTGTGTAAGGGGGAAGGTGTAGAATACAAAGTGGCTTGCTGCTCCCAAAAGGAAAAATTTTGTCCCTGTTTGTCGACTGCCTGTAGGCAGCCCTCATATCAAGAAGAAACAGTTTGACTGTTTGAGGAAAAGCATGTGTCATTTAGGACTGAGCTAATTGCACCGCCTAACAAAGGATTAGCACTTGCTAAGTCCCAAGTGGTAGAAATAGTTACGATAGTGGTTAAGGTTCTGAACTAGCAACCCGGAAATCATGAGTATAAAACCCACCATGGCAAGTTGTGAAACTGAATTCACTAGAAAAAAACCCCACAAAATCTACTGAATTGTCATAAAAGCCCAACTGGTTCATTAATGTCCTTCAGGGATGGGAACCTGCCACCCCCACCAAGGGTCTGGCCTAAATGTATCTCCAGTGCAACAATATGTGATCAACTTTTAATATCCACTGAAGTGGTCCAGCAAACCAGTTGTACAAACATCACGAAGTTTAAAATGGCAACTCACCACCATCTTCTCAGGGCAATTAGGGATGGGCGATGCACCTGACCAGCATCGCCTACATCCAGAGAACAAATCAATAAATAATATTTACAATTACTGCATCATAGAGCTATATGAGCAAAATTTTTGCAGTTTTCCTTATTCCTGAAGGTAATGATTCTGAGACCCACTCTATCTAGCGCACTTTGAAATCTATTTGATTGTGAAGATACCTTTTTATCTTGTATTGGTTTGACAGCGAAAGGGAAGAGGGGCTTATAAGCTAACTGGACGGCCCATGTTCTTAAATCTCTTTCTCGCCATATCACTGTATGCACTCACCAGGACGCCTTTCTCACATATAAGCTTTTCTTCACGGATGAGTGGACTAAGATTATAAGAATTACTGGAGCTTCAGGACTTTTGTTTTGCAACAGTTTTAAAGGACTGGTGAGAAATCAAGTATCCCACTGCCATTTTCAGCTTGAATCATTGGCCTGTTAGCATGTTATTTGCTGCAGGTTTCGGAGCGATCAGAAGTTTACTGTGGTTTCATTGAGTGAAGGTTAATTGCTCACCCTGTGGCCTGCTGTTCCAGATTACCTTTGTGTACTTCAGTTCAGTGGGAGTGAGGGGCTGGCCTCTGGAAGTGGACTTTTGTGTTGGCATCGAGAAACAGTATCTGGAATGACGCCCAAAATTGCAACAGGCTGTGGATCCTCTCTTTTGTGAAGCAAAGAGAGAGGCTGGTGCATTGAAGCCATTTAATGCAAACAAACTGCCTTGAACAATTGGTGTCAGTGGGCCTCAACTGGTCTGGTCAGACAATGTATTTTTTTCCTCCAATATTTACTGAAATGTAAGAAATATAATTTCTGTTTTAATAGTTAAGACTGATTAAAGTGGCCCCCCCAATGGTTTCCAAGGAGACAAATCTCACCAAAGGCAAAACTCAAATTCATGTAAAGTAAGTAAATACAAATGTTGATAAACTAAAGTACAAAATGAAGTGAAAGTGACAAATGTCACCCATGTAGGGCATTCACAGTTGTGTCCAATTCTGTCTTCACCCAACATCCACATGTGCACTTTCTGGCAAGGCCGCTGGATACTGATCATATGTGGAAACCCTATCCAATTTTTCACTTTATTCCAGTCCAGCTGTGGACAACTGTTATACACCAATTGCCAGCACAGCTGAGATAGCTAACTTAGCACAGACCAACTACATAATAGTTCTCTCATTCTCCCCCTATAATTGTTTTTCTGCTGTATTTTCTCCCTGTGGAGACTGCATCTTTTACTCACTTATTTAGACTTCTTGGGCCCCCCCTGGCTTCAGTTTCCTGCTGGAAGTTATGTGTAACACATCAGTGAGGACAGATACGCCTGGTGTAAAATCTACCTTCAGTGACATCCACTTTTATACAAGGTTACTCATCTTCAAATGCATCAATTCTTAGCAAGAATTTTTTTTTGTTAGATGGATTCAATTTTCCTCTTAAAACATTTCACAAAATGGGATGTTCGTCTCCCATGACAAGAACAGTTTGGTTTCAAACCTCAGTTAGTACCTACACAGAGATAAACTTTAACTTTTATTTTTAGTCCAAGAATGCTATGCATTACATTAAGTCTTGAATTTTTGGTAAAAGTTTTGATAGTTAAAATTTAAGGAAAAAGTAGTCTGGATGGCACATTGACTCAGAACGTTGCTCTTTCACCTTTGGGTTTCATGTTGGGATTTGATACAAAACTAACCAGAATTCAGTACGAAATGGCACCAAACTGAAAACCTAATTTCAATATCACACGGATAGCTAGTGTATGAAATGCAAACTGACGCAAATGTAGTTAGTGATGCTAAATCAGCTGTTTTCAACTGGGAGTGAGAGACAGGCATTAAAGTCCTTGTTGGGGCAGGGTAGCAGGATTAAGGCTTTTGTTGCAGCGGGCGATTGGAAGTTGACCCTACATCTAATGCATACTATACCCATGTCGAGGCTTCTTGATGCTGGGGGTGAAGTGCAAAAATGTTTAGTTTCCCAAGCTCTAACGTCCCAAGGCCTTGAGCATGAAATTCCCCAAAAAGTTCCTTAGTTTTCAGGCAAAGTGTCAGTTTTAGAGACCTAAAAGGACTTCTGCATTTACAACTTTCTGATGACTACAGTACCATAATCAATATTCATTAGAAATCTACAGGCAGTATCTTTACAGAAGTTCTATGAAAAGAGAAAGGTTCCAATTCTGAAAGTTTAGAGAGGTTTTTCAGTATTTAAAGGGTTAAATTACAAAGACATGCAACAGTTTTAGTTATTTTATTTGCTCTTACCACTAAACGATCCACTGGCACAGAATTTCTTCTGGGAAATCTTCAATACTCGGCCTTCTCCTTGCTGAAAAATATATTATATGTTTAGATACCACAGTACTTGATGTCTAGTACATGAAGTGGATATACAAGCCTGAAGGTTTGGTGGACAAAAAGTTCCCATCTCTAAATGGTCACAACTTGCAGAAATACATTTAAGTGAAATTCAGAAACAGGGGAGCTACAAAATAGTTTGAACATGGCTGTTGTATAGTGTAGATTTTTCAAATGCCATAAAGAAAATTGGTACTTTGGAAATTTGGGGGTGGGAGGGGGGGAAAGGAGAGCAAGAAGCCTACAAAGTTAATATTTGAAAGGCTGTTTCCCCGTATAGAATTGTGTGGCAATATTGAATTAAAGTGAACATATCTTACCAGACCACAAAACCATATCTTGAGGGGGCTGCTTTAAAAAGAGATCAATCCCCATCAGTCGACAAACATTCTAACTGCATTGGACTGTCCAACTATATTTTGTGTTAAAACACCCTGCCTGATACTAATGGAAATCCTGCTTCACCAATATATTAGTCTGTTTGCCACTGAAGAATAGCTTCTCCATTACTTTTCCTTTTCCTAATTTTCTCACTGTGCATTCCTGGACTATGTGCAACAATGGGCTAATCAACCACAGGGACATCACAGTCAAGCAAAATCAGGTCTTCACCCAGCATCCACACACACATACTTCCAGCAGGGTTTATAGGAGTAAATGGGAGTAGGAACCCTGGCTCGTTTATCCCTCTCTAGCGGAGGTTCACTGAAGCCAACTCTAGCCTCCCACTCAAGAGAGGGGCTTACAACACAAAACATATTAAGCCATTGAAGGAACCCAAGTAATTAGACAGAGGCGTCTGCTTAAAGAAGAAATAGTGTGATAAATATTTCTGAATGAAGCCATTTCCACTCTGTCCTATGGATATGGACACGTTCACGGATTGTGACTGGGCTAGCAACGCACCTGTTTTTCTTCAACATTAATGAGAGGGAACCCCATCTGTTTTGTCCATGAGCTCATCACAGCATTGATAGGCTTTCCGCTAGCTTGTTCCAAACAGCTCCAGAGGTCCTCTGAGAACAAAGGTGAAAATTATTAGGCTAAAAAAGTATCAAATTCTAAGCTCAGAGTACCACCACTTCCAAGATTCAAAACCCAAATCTACAATCACATACAGCTAACTAAGAGGAATACTGGGGGGAGGCACAATGGTGAAGGAGAAGATTAGTTGCTCCTTTATTTCATGATCAACAAAAGACAACCTGTGGAAATTTTATATTGTAAACACAATGGGCAAGTAGCTTACTCAAGACTAGAAGATAAACTAGTCATCTCAACTACTCCCCTCTTGCGTATGAAATTTTTTGGTGATATTTGTGTTTGTCAAAATGATGGATATCAGGTTGAGGAATGGAGCACTTTTTATTGCGAGCACACAATGTTCAAGATCTCCCAGGTTTGGCATAGCAAGGCCAGTGAAGACTAAAGCTCGTTCTACTTTGTTGCAACCATGCCTTAATCAAACCTAATTGTAAACAATTTTACAACACCAAGTTATAGTCCAGCAATTTTATTTTAAATTCACAAGCTTTCGGAGGCTTCCGCCTTCCTCAGGTGAACGAAATGAAATCAAACCTCAAAGAGCACCCCTTAATGACCTGAGTGAGGTTAGAAAATTAGCTCCGAATCAGTAGTTTTACACTCTGGAAAAAGGAACTGGTCGAGACTCCCCAAACTCATTCATATCAACAAGAGGAGATTTTCATCCCATCAGTCCAGACCCAATCACAGAAGTGGAAGGACTATGTGCTAACTCACTGTTACACCTGTTCCCAACCTCCCACTATTCTGTATTTTGTTTGTTAAAATGTGAACAGAATAACCCTTTTCTTTTACTAAAAAAAGAACACAACAGATCCTGTAGTGTGATTCAAGGCAGTAATCTAATCTTGTGGTTCAGATGGCAATCAAAACCCCTCAATTAGATTACAGCCTTCAAATCACTCTTGGACATCTATAATTCTCTAACCATGTGAACATGCACACTAGAACAATTACTTTAGTTATTCCACAGAGTTCATCTATTGAGATTTAAGTTGAACTGAGCTTACCTGTTGCTGCATTTTTATTTTGAAATTTTGTCAAGTACCAGTTCATTCCTTTCCTGAAATCCTGCAAAGAAGAACATTTTAAAATAAAATTAGCAAATCAATCAAGGTAGCAGGTACAAGATGCATCCTAGCACAAACTAAAATTGAAATAAATAATTTAGTGATGCTTTAAATTACTCCTTTTTAAAATCAGTTTATTCTATCACAAATGGAACAGCCACAAAATATAAAACAATTAAGTTAATAGCCAAATTGCAGTCTTGCTTCCCTCTTCCATAAAACATTTCATTTCATTGCTAACAAAGACAATTAAAATAACTTGAGTCATACCTGTCACTTGCTGTATCCTATCAATTACTGTCTGTATATTCTCAGAATAAAATTACAGCATTGCACAAAATAAGTAGAGATCTACATACAAGATCTTACTGTTGAGGGAAATGTTATGAAATTTGACGGATTTTTTTTTTGACGGTGGAAGAGGAAAGAAAGTCTGGTCAGGACATCTACATTTTAACATCAGAACTGTGTCACGGCAAAATACTGTATCTGCATTCTTGTTTTAAAGGAATAATTCATGACATGGTTCCACACTGACCTTATCCTTCTTGATTTCTGAAGGGGTGTGGGGGAAGCCCACCCCCAAATTTCCAGAATCATCTTACTGTTTACAAGGCCGAGTGCTGAAACAAAATGCTTCTGCACTCAACCTCAGTGACCAGCTACGGCACTGCCCACTGTGCTTCGGTTAGCCTGGAAATATTGTTTGCAATTTTAGTGTACAAGCATTTGATGCATTCGTGACATTTCTCTTGTCTATTTTGAAGGAGATGTAAACCATCTTATTTTAAGTGGGTTAATTCCTCCATTAAAATAGCAGACAGAAAAGTGTCATGCAAACATGTTAAATGTTTGTACACTAATATCTCAGTCAGTAATTTCTAGGCTAATGGGAAAAACAAGGAGGCAAGGTAGAACCCAAATGTGTTTCAACACGCAGCCTGGTAAGATGCTATCCCAATTAGGAAGCTCACCATTTTATGGCAATAATATTTTTTAAATAGATAAAAATTAATATTTCTTTATGTGTGAAAGCTCTTAAATGTTATGGTTCAAAATGTTTTTCTTCAAAATTCTGCAAAAACAACAGCTAAGGAAAGTGGAAAGAATTGTAACTTGACCTTGAAGGGTTTATTTTTTTCCTCAGCCCTCTGCCATGACTTGCAGATAAACTCAGAGTTGTTATGAACTCCTGCACAAGGCCTGATGCAACTGGGCCCACCTACGTGAAGTAGGACATGAAGATCTTATTATGAAACTTTCAGGTTCAAGTAACTCATCATATAGCTTGATGCCCACATGCCTGCAAGTATGTAAACATGTGATAAAGGACAAAGGGGATGATCTGAGCTATTTCTTTATTACAATTTTGCAATGTAACAGTAGACTGCAGAGCAGTTTTTAAACCTTGCTATAAATCTAAGGAACTCTTGATATCAATATTAGTGATCCTGAAAATGTTTTTCTTGTGAACGTTCTAGAAATGCAGATGATAATCACAGGTATCATTTTCCTTCCTCCCACCCCCCAGGTACTATTCTCATCGTTCTTCATAATTTTACCCTTTACTTGTGGTGTTGTGTCCAAAGGAGGTCTGTGAATAAGCTTTTGACTTTAGTCCTGTAGCCATGGTTTGTGTAAAATCACAGCATCAGACAAGAGTCTGGCAATGAATGTAAAAATAACACTACTAGGATCTCCTTATTTTAATTTGTCAAACCTTTGTCCCACAAATCAGGTAGACAAGAAAGTTTAAAATTCCAGAGATCTGTTCAAGACAAACAGGAACATGGTGTAACAATACAAGCTGTTTTAAATACTACCCAATTGGTGGGGATAATAAATAACCTTCAAATTAATTGCAAATTATTTTAAAATAAATTTGCAATAATTCCATTACAATTATTAATCCTGCAGTTTGAGCATAATCATGCAATAACTGAACACACCAATGCTACTACTGCTGCTACTTAAAAAAAAGTGAATTTAAAATTTCACAGAAAAATAAACACAGTAGGTTATGTATTATATAGGGAGAGATTTCGAGGTTCTCATTTTATTGAGGCAGTCAGATGAATTGGAAACTGTTTCCACTTCCCTCATGATATTTGAGCCTTGATTAGTTAACAGCCTTGTGATCACCTCCTAGTATCCCTTATTCACATTTCCCCCCTCCCTCAAAAAAGACACACACATTTTTAAATTAGATTACAGAACCTGTTTGGATGTAGAGCAGCTTGATAGCTGGGTTTTCAGTTCTTACTGCAGGAATGAATTTAAACCTAAAATCAAATAATGAGAAAAAACACACACACACAGAAAATGTTAGAAATACACAGCAGGGTAGTCTGTAAAGAGAAAAGACAGGTTAATGTTTCAGGTATAAACCTATCATCAAAATTCAGTTCTGGTGAAGGACGTACACCCAAAACATTAACTTGTCTTTTCTCTTTACCATGACCGACTGCCCCACTAAGTCGTTCCAGAATTTTCTGCATTTGCAGTTTTTTTCATTTGTCCTCTTTATTTGTAAATGGAAAAAAGACTTGCGTTTATATAGCACCTTTCATGACCTCAGGATGTCCCAAAATGCCTCACAGCCATCGAATTACTTTTGAAGCGTAATCACTGTTGAAATGCGGGGAAACGCGGCAGTCAATTTGTGCACAGCAAGGTCCCACAAGCAGCAGTGAGATAAATGACCAGATCATCTGTTTTAGGTGCTGGTTGAGGGATAAATATTGGCCAGGATACCGGGAGAACTCTCCTGCTCTTCTTCGTATAGTGCAGTGGGTCCTTTTACATCCACCTGAGGGGTCAGACATTTAACATTTCGTCCGAAAGACAGCCCTTCCAAAGGTGCAGCACTCCCTCGGTACTGGCACTGAAGTGTCAGCCTAGATTATACGCTCAAGTCTCTGGAGTGGGGCTTAAACTCAACTCCTGCCTCAAAAGCAAGAGTGCCACCGATGAGCCAAAGGTGACACCTAAAATTAGGGGGTGGGGGGAGTTAATGATTGATATTTGCGCTTTAAAACCAATACAGAATTGCCAGCTTTCAAAGACAAACATCAAAACAAGTTGCGTTTTTGAACTTTTGAAACAATCCCAAGTTCTATACATCTCAAAACTGTCTAAACACTGGTGCTTATGAAATCACAGTCCCAGTAACACAAAGATGGCTAAGTTATGCTTTAAGAGCCTTACCTCATCCCCAATGTAATTGTGCAGCATTCGAATTACTGATGCTCCTTTGCTATAAGAAATGGCATCAAATATTTCATCCACTTCTGCTGGATGTCCTACCGTGACCTTTTAAAAAAAATACATTTAATTTTTCATTTTTTTTGCTTAAACTCTGAAGATTAACCATGGTAGGAGTAGTCTAGACGGTTTGTGCTCATACAAGTACACTTTCTATACATGCACATGTGCCTAAGAATACAGACTCCGAAGTACTCACCCCCAAGGGTTGGTCATATCAGAGTTAAATGTTTTTATTTGAGCCAATTTAAAGAATTCTAAATGCTATAGAGAACAGGTAATTACATTTGTTAGAGTTGAGTTTCTCAGATATTCCACATTTACTGTGTTTTATTCTCTAAAACTGCTGGTTAAAAACATCCAGAGAACTGACAATTTTTGTAGAAGTTGCCCTGCCATGACATGAATTTCCACTACAGTGGAAATACCACCTGGAGTACTGTGTACAGTTTTGGTCTCCTTACCTAAGGAAGGATGTACTTGCCTTAGAAGGGGTGCAACAAAGGTTCACTAGATTGATTCCTGGGATGAGAGGGTAGTCCTCTGAGGAGAGATTGAGTAGAATGGGTCTATGTTCTCTGGAGTTTAGAAGAATGAGAGGTGACCTAATTGAAACGTACAGAATTCTTAGAAGGCATCACAGGGTAGATGTTGAGAGGCTGTTTCCCCTGGCTGGAGAGCCTAGATCCAGGGGGCACAGCCTCAGGATAAAGGGTCCGGCCATTTAGGACAGAGATGAGGAAAAATTTCTTCACTCAGTGGGTTGTGAATCTTTGGAATTCTCTACCCCAGAGGGCTGTGGATGCTCAGTCGTTGAGTATATTCAAGACTGGTTATTTGGACTCTAAGGGAATCAAGGGATATGGGATAGGGTGGGAAAGTGGAGGAGTAGAAGATCAGCCATGATCTTATTGAATGGCGGAGCAGGCTCAACGGCTCCTGCTCCTATTTCTTACATTCTTATGTTCTTACATTCAGAGTCATGTGCTCACTGCAACGGCACTTTGCCGTGTCACATCATAGGAGGCCAAATAAAAACAAAGCTCAGGAGATGGGGTAGGGAAGGGCTACAAGACTGATCCAAAGTGTCAGAGGACTGAAATTATACTCTTCAATCTGAAAAGGAAGCATATGAGAGGGAACTGCATAGGAGGTATACAAGCTATTATGCAAAATAGAAAAGGGAAATTTGGAACACCATTTTAAATTAAAGCATGACAAAAACAAAGGAATAAGTATAAACTGGTAAAAGACACGTCCAGCACTAATGCACATAGAATGATACAGCACAGGAGGCCACTCGGCCCATTGTGTCTGCTCTTTGAAAGAGCTATCCAATTAATCCCACTCCTTTGCTCTTTCCCTGTAACCGCTGTAAATTTTTCCTCCTCAAGTATTTATCCAATTCCCCTTTGAAAGTTATTACTGACTTTGCTTACATCACCCTTTCAGGCAGCGCATTCCAGATCATTACAACTCGCTGCGTAAAATCTTTTTCCCTCATGTCGCCTCTGGTTCTTTTGCTAATTACCTTAAATCTGTGTTCTCCGGTTACCGACCCTTTTGCCACTGGAAACAGTTTTGCCTTATTTATTCTATCAAAACTGTTCGTGATTTTGAAGACCTCTATCAAATCTCCGCTTAACCTTCTCTGCTCTAAGAGCAACCGCAGATTTTCTAGTCTCTCCACACAGCAGAAGTCTTTCGTCCCTGGTACCATTCTAGTAAATCTCCTCTGCACCTTCTCTGAGGCCTTGACATCCTTCCTAAAGTGTGGTGCCCAGAATTGGACACAATGCTCCAGCTGAGGCCTAACCAGTATTTTATGAAGGTTCAGCATAACTTCTTTGCTTTTGTCCTCTATGCCTCTATTTATGAAGCCAAGGATCTTGTATGCCTTTTTAACAGCCTTCTCAACTTGTCCTGCCACCTTCAAAGACATGAGTATGTGCACCCTCAGGTCTCTCTGTTCCTGCATCCCCTTTACCTCACACAAAGAGCACTCAATACCTGGGATGGTTTTCTGGATACAATAAACTCCAGAATCATTCAACAGACAGTTTGATGCAATGATGGGGTAACCGTAGGTTTCTAAGTATGAGCTATTTGGACCATAGCACCTTCCTCATATGTATTTTGCAATCTTAGTCAACATATTATCTCTCCTTTTAAGATGTTTCTACCAGTTTTGAAACATAAAATAGTAACGAGGGGAAGCTCGGACACAGCATTAAATCCTTTTTAATATTTATTATATGTAACCAAGGAGGACAGTTTCACTCTGATTGTTGAAAATTGAAAAGTTAATCTCAATTATAGCCAAAGACGTGAGAGAGAAAGTGACCACATTTATAATCTAACCTGAACTCCAGGGATTCTCGATTCCGTGAGTTAGAAGGACAGCATGAAAAGTTCATGCTGGAAGAAAATATATTTGGTTTGTCAAAAAGTTTTGCAGCTGGCGCAAACAATCTGAGATGGGTGGAAATTCGAGAACGCTCCCTTGACCTCTACACAGCATGAATACAAGTCAGTATACATTTAGGGTCATGTCACTAAGCTGGTGCGGTGTTTTGGATAACCATGACTCTATGCATAGTGTCTCTAACGAGCCAGCACAATTGTATTCTTAACCATAGGTGATCGTTATATGGATTATACTAATCCATATAACCATCACCATTACATATGAGTCAAGACCAATTGTAACCTTCTAAATGGGTTTAAAGGGTGTGGGATAATTATACCAGGGCACGCAGACATAATTCAGCACCTATTTTAAAGTCATATGTTCTGTCCTTAGCGTCATATTTCCATTCTAAATTTCGATGTCTACTTTTATAATGGGAACTGTCGATGTAAACTTGTCATGCTGTAATTACACTCTCCCAACAGTGGTGCTGCTGCAGCGACTCCCCTGGGAGGGGTAGGGTGCTATTATAGTGTGACAAGTTGACATGAGCAGTTTCCTTTATAATAAATTTTACGACTGGAATTTAGAATGAAAAAAGTTGGCAGGAAGTGTAAGTTTTTTTTAAGATATAGAAAGATGTGTTAAGAAAATTGGTGTTTTTGTATCAGTATTCCTTAAGTGAATAATTGATCAGGGTGGTAATGTAAAACCTGATGTGTATCTTTCCAGGACATTCGAGGCACCACAACTGGGCTCAGTGTCCCTGGGCTAGAAATCAGTCAGGATTCTCACATCTGACCGCTACTCAGTGATCTTGGCAGGAAAGTACATGTATGTATACAATAGGTCTACATGTGGACAATCACAATACCTTCCCACAGTCAAAAAGTGTGCCGACATTCACTGTCTAGGCTCACAGAATGGCCACTTAGGAAACATATTGCAGGGCTGCTGATGCCCCTGGGACTTTACTCTAAAAGTCAGCACCTTCAGCAGGGAGGGAGAAAATTGGCAGAAAAAAGGTAGAAGAGCAACAAAAAAAATGTATGAAGAATGTAACCACTAAACCATTAATCCCATGGAGCACATAAATGGAGTTAAGCTACACAGGTCATAGAATGCACCTTTCAACAAATGTTTTTCATTAAATACAGATTTTATGACCCATGTTACAATGATGGCAGTTCATGGCTTGGCATGGGATACAATATCAAAGCATTCCTGTATCTCCACATGTCATACAAGGGCTCGGGGAGGAGGAATTGCCTTACCTCAATTGGATGACTGCTGTCGAGAGCATCAAGTTCCAATGCTCGTGTGTAGTCGGCAGATACAAACTGGGTCCAGATGTCATATTCTGGGAAGCAGTGGTCAACACAGAGATACTCAATCCAGGATGCAAAGCCTTCATTCAACCACAGATGGGTCCACCACTCCTGCAACCACCACCAGTACATTTGAATACACCATTTTGTTGTTAAAGTACAGCACATACATTTTTAATAGCCTTCCCAATGATGAAATTAAGGCTGCAGCTACCCTGCCACTTTTGCATCTATGAGGTGGCTTCAGCGTAGTGTTATTATGAAAAGTTGCAGAACTTTGGAACACACTTAAACCAAACAACGTGAGGCCCCTTTGATAAGGTCACCTTGCAGTGCTTGGGCTTGAGCCCAGACCCACGTGCAGGAGAAGTCCAGTTCGGTGTGAAACGGGGTTCAGGTAGTACTCGGGATCCACCAAAGCTTCTGGGATAAATTTACTGCAGAAAGTATTTTTAAACATTATGAAAAATAGACAATTCCACGTGTTTTCAAAACATGAAAAATTTACCAGCCAGAGACAGCAGCTCTGAGCAAGCATGCATGCATCGAGTTCTCTCTTGCTGGGCAGAGCGAAATTCGCAGTCCACAATATAACATACATCTTCCTGCACTCTAGGACGAACAGTTTCACAACAATAGTGGTTGACTCTTAAAGTCCTCCAGGCAACTAGGGACGGGCAATAAATATTGGTTTACCAATGCCATCTAAGTCGCAAGAATAAAAAGAATAACTGCAGCCTTACATACATTTCTAAATAACCCCAAAGTAATTCCTCCCCTCATTTATAAAATAAATGGATTAGATTACACATGCTCATTTCACATAACCAGACCACAGCCTTCCTTTTAAGTTTCAGTTTAGTTCTGGTCTCTAATTATCCATAGAAGTTTTCACTTTGATGTACCCTCTTTTCACCCTATAGGAATATATTCATTTCGTACTATGCGCAACTCATATTTGTAGATTTCCTACTGCTGATCTGCCAACTGTTGGCTAACTTTTCTGGCCAGTTAATTTGGGCCAGATCCCTTTTCATCTCAGCAAACTTTGCCTTTTTCCAGTCCAGCAACCTTATCTTCGGTTCATCATTGCCCTCTTCTATTCTTACATTGAACCTAATTATGTTGTGGTCACTATTTCTCAATTGTTCTTCTACTCTCACATCGGTTACTTGCCCATTTCATTTCCCAGAACCAAATCAAGCAATACGTCTTTCCTTGTTGGACTAGAAACATAGTAATCGAAGAAGCAGTCTTGGACACATTCCAAAAAGACTTCCCCACTTTGACCACATACATTACCTTCATTCGAGTTGATCTTGGCATAGTTAGAATCACCCAAAATGATTGCCCTTTGCTCTTACACGTCTCTGAACTGTCTGCAGATCTCCACATCTATCTCATCACCACTGTTTGGTGGCCTGTAACGCACACTAAGAATTGTACTATTACCGTTCCTATTTCTTAGCTCTGTCCATATGGATTCTGCCTTAACACAAGCCCCAAGACATCCTTGCACTCCAGTGTTGTGATAGAATCCTTCTCTAATGAAGGCACCTTACCTACTCCCCCCCACCCCCTCCTTCCTATCTCTCCTGAAAATGTTATAACTAGGAATGTTAAGTTCACAGTTCTGTTCGAACTGAAACAACATCTCCATCATAGACATGATATCCCTCCATAGTTACTAATGCTTCACTGTGAGACATTTATTTTTCACTCACTGATTTAAAAAAAGAACATATTTCTCAGCGTAGGAAACCTATTTGTAGTTCTTGAAGGATTAAGACGTTAAATGAAGAGATGTTCTAAGTCCTTGGTAAAACGTGCTCCAGACAAAGTCCTATCTGCACTTCATTCTTTCTATCAAAACTGCAGAAACTAATTCATCATCTGGAAGTGGTGCAGCCTGGCTGCTGCATGACCCTTACGGCTTTGGACCAAGATGTGAAGTAAACTCAGAGGTGAGATTAACTTCCCCACATAGTGATGAATAGGAATAACCCAGTGTAAAAGGAACTTGGGAAGTCTCAACCCATTTCTCAGTGGACACGAGTTCAGAGTGAAAATTTGTATCCCCAATCGTAACTGGCATTAAAAAAATCTTTCAAACATTAAGGTGGGGAAAAATATTCATTTTACCTCTTTAAATATTAACTGAATGTAGAACACCAAGATCCTCGACGCTTGGGCTCTACGAACATTATTAACCAGATGAATTCAAAATACTGCAACTCAAACGAGGACTACAATTCAACTCATGTCCAATTTCAGGAACCCAAAACTGAATTTGAAAAGTCAGAATGGAGAAGAAAACAGGCGCTGTAATGATGCCGAGGCGCTTTGCGTTGCGTTTGCCAGTTTTGGTAGAGTGGCATTATACCAACCTCCCAATATTGCTCTCCCTAGTTCACTGTTCCAACTCGCAGCCAGAAGCAAACCTGGGAATCCAGCAGCAGCTCACAAGACTGATTTTTTAAAAACATGGGTCTCCGTTACCCCAGGAGTTGACCATTTCATATTAACAAGTACAGCCAACAGCAGGAGTACTGCATGTCTCTCATCGGCTAAATCATAAAAGCACCTTTTAGTGCACAATACAAATATTTTATACTATGTACAAGTGATGTTTACCAGATCAACTTCAATCTTTTGATTTTATTGACAAGTTGTGATTAATACCTTTGATGCTTTCTGCAATGTCTAACGAGAAGGGCAATCATCTTGTCCAGGTCTTGCTGCACGCGGGCACGGACTGCTTCATTGTCTGAGGGGTTGCGAATGGAACTGAACACTGTGCAATCATCAGCGAGCATCCCCATTTCTGACCTTATGATGGAAGGAAGGTCATTGATGAAGCAGCTGAAGATGGTTGGGCCTAAGACACTGCCCTGAGGAACTCCTGCAGCAATGTCCTGGGGCTGAGATGATTGGCCTCCAACAACCACTACCATCTTCCTTTGTGCTAGGTATGACTCCAGCCACTGGAGAGTTTTCCCCCTGATTCCCATTGACTTCAATTTTACTAGGGCTCCTTGGTGCCACACTCGGTCAAATGCTGCCTTGATGTCAAGGGCAGTCACTCTCACCTCACCTCTGGAATTCAGCTCTTTTGTCCATGTTTGGACCATGGTTGTAATGAGGTCTGGCGCAGAGTGGTCCTGGCGGAACCCAAACTGCATCGGTGAGCAGGTTATTGGTGAGTAAGTGCCGCTTGATATCACTATCGACGACACCTTCCATCACTTTGCTGATGATTGAGAGTAGGCTGATGGGGCGGTAGTTGGCCGGATTGGATTTGTCCTGCTTTTTGTGGACAGGACATAACTGGGCAATTTTCCACATTGTCGGGCAGACGCCAGTGTTGTAGCTGTACTGGAACAGTTTGGCGAGAGGCGCGGCTAGTTCTGGAGCACAAGTCTTCAGCACTACAGCTGGGATGCTGTCGGGGCCCATAGCCTTTGCTGTATCCAGTGCACTCAGCCGTTTCTTGATATCATGTGGAGTGAATCAAATTGGCTGAAGACTGGCTTCTGTGATGGTGGGGATATCGGGAGGAGGCCGAGCTGGATCATCTACTCGGCACGTCAGGCTGAAGATGATTGCAAACACTTCAGCCTTGCCTTTTGCACTCACGTACTGGACTCTGCCATCATTGAGGATGGGGATGTTTGCAGAGCCTCCTTCTCCCGTTAGTTGTTTAATTGTCCACCACCATTCACGACTGGATGTGGCAGGACTTCAGAGCTTTGATCTGATCCGTTGGTTGTGGAATCGCTTAGCTCTGTCTACAACATGTTGCTTCCACTGTTCAGCATGCATGTAATCCTGAGTTGTAGCTTCACCAGGTTGGTACCTCATTTTTTTCTTTAGGTATGCCTGGTGCTGCACCTGGCATGCTCTTCTACACTCCTCATTGAACCAGGGTTGATCCCCTGGCTTGTTGGTAATGGTAGAGTGAGGAATATGCCGGGCCATGAGGTTACAGATTGTGCTGGAATACAGTTCTGCTGCTGATGGCCCACAGCGCCTCATGGATGCCCAGTTTTGAGCTGCTGGATTTGTTCTGAATCTATCCCATTTAGCACGGTGATAGTGCCACACAACACGTTGGATGGTGTCCTCAGTGCGAAGATGGGACTTCATTTCCACGAGGACTGTGCGGTGGTCATTCCTACCAATACTGTCATGGACAGATGCATCTGCGAAAGGTAGATTGGTGAGAACAAGGTAAAGTAGGTTTCTCCCTCGTGTTGGTTTGCTCACCACCTGCCGTAGGCCTAGTCTGGCAGCTATGTCCTTCAGGACTCGGCCAGCTCGGTCAGTGGTGGTGCTACCGAGCCACTCTTGGTGATGGACATTGAAGTCCCCCACCCAGAGTACATTCTGTGCCTGTGCTACCCTCAGTGCTTCCTCCAAGTGGTGCTCAACAGGGAGGAGGACTCATTCGTCAGCTGAGGTAGGTGGTAATCAGCAGGAGGTTTCCTTGCCCATGTTTGACCTGATGCCATGAGATTTCATGGGGTCCGGAATCAATATTGAGGACTCCCAGGGCCACTCCCTCCTGACTGTGTATCACTGTGCGGCATCTCTGGTGGGTCTGTCCTGCCGGCGGGACAGGACATACCCAGGGATGATGATGGCAGAGTCTGGGACGTTGGCTGAAAGGTATGATTCTGTGAGTGTGGTTATGTCAGGCTGTTGCTTGACTAGTCTGTGGGACAGCTCTCCCAATTTTGGCACAAATGATGACATGCTATTAGGAAATTAAAGTTCAAATACCCTTTTTACCCCCACAGACTGTCATAATTAGGCCTCTCTGACTTTGTGATTTAGTCAGAGAGGCCCAATGGTGAAAGGGACAAGGGAGAGCAGTTCCCAACTCTGGTTGGATATATTCCAGGAGGTTTCATCACATGACTTCCCACCTCCAACCACCCTGCCCTCACGCTCCCGCCATTGGTCACCCGACTCGTCCATCCTCATGGCACACGGTCTTCTCACGGCCAACTAGAAAGCGAATAAGCTCTTAGTTACCCAATTGGATGTATCTTGAATGTCAGTCAAGCAGCCTTTATTTCCATTTCCAGTATTTTCATAATTAATTAAAAACGCGTTTAAAGAAAGAGAAAAATTTTTTATTTTACTGCCCCCAAGAATTTTCTCCTGGGTTACTTGCAGCAGTGTGCTGGAGATTAATCTTAAATTCCTGGAGACTCCAGGACAATCCTGGAGGGTTCGCAACCCTAAGGAGAACCTCTGTAGTGATGACTAGATAATTTTACAATGTTCCAGGTCTGGAACCAGTCCAACTGGCCAGCATGGGCTATACATTTCAAATTGCAATTTAATCTAATTTTTGAATGTCTTCTTGCAGCAAACAAGTTGCAAATTTTGGAGGAATTATCAAGTGGCACAGAAGTAAAATTTGGGGGGGGGGGGGGTGGGGGGCAGGGGAGGCAGATGAGGGAAACGAGAGTTGTCCTGCAGTCCTTAAGTGAAACGCAGATGAAACATGGGACGTACTAACAGTACAAATGCAGGGCTAATGGATGAAGGAGTGGGAAGAGGAAGGCCAGAGACAGAAGAAAAAAAGGTCATGCTACAACAAAAAAAAACCTTAAATAAAATATCATATTCTGAAAGCTTTTGCCTCACAAGCAGAATGCCATCAGCCACAGCCAATTAGAGACAGGCAAGTCTGCTCTGCCAGTAAGGTTTAGTTTATGCTTGGCCTAAATTATTTTTTGAAGCCATCACTCACACCTTTTACTGCAATTGCATACAGGCAAGTTCTGTACTGTTGTCAGAGCAGTTAATGAGCCAAAATAGCACTGAATAAATTTTGCAGCTTTGAAGTGCAAACTAAATCTAAAAATGCCTGCCCTCCAGCAGCTTAAAGTCATAAACAAGCACAAAGGCAGCTGGAATTCATACCACCATTACATCATGCAGAGAGCACTTTATCACTGAAAGTCAAATCATTGGCATAGACAATAGGATTTCTAAAGAACAAACAAAGCAATTGGATTCACAGACAATGCAATGAGTTAGTCCTAATTTATAAAATAATTACTGGGTGGGTTATACAGAATGGTGGGGTTGCAGGTTCATGTCTGTAGTATCATCTGGGGTAGGCACAGAATTTAGGACTGATGCCTCAACATAAGGCACGGGGAAAGCCACAGACTGGAGTCACACTCGTTCACCCTCCCAGGAGATTGCAAATCAGCACAGGCAAAGGAATGGGTGCCTTTCTGTCCCCTCAGTCCAATAATGACTAGAACTGGTAGCCGGCAATTCAGAAAGGGGGACTGGATTGCATTGTAGATAGTGTCGTGTTTGCACCTCTAGACTTGAATCCAGTCCAGAATGAAAGTTATCTTTATCTGCCAGTTGTAAAGGTCCTACTTAAACTGAATTAGGTGAGTTTCTACTCAGTTGCCAGTAGGTGTGGCCCACAGAACAGAACCACCTTTAATTTGACACTAAATTAAGCATCTTATGCACAAAAACCACAAAGACTATTTCATTAGTACAGTTATGCGGAGGGGCTCTTCTGAGGTTGGGGTTAAGATACATTGTCAGGGCAGAGTAGAGGGAGATCTAATCTGCGTTTGTCACGGGAGTGCACGATGCAGACACTGGATGTCCAAAGGCATAGATACGGTTGTGCGTTGGTTACGTTACTGGACTGGTAAACCAGAGACCTGGACTAATAATCCAGAAAATTAAAGTTGAAATCCCACTATGGCAGCTTGAGAATGTGAATTCAGTTCACCCCAGAGTATTGAAAGAAATAGGTGAGGAAATTGCAACTGCGTTGTCATATTTTTCCAAAGCTCTCCAAATCTAGGAATTGTGCCTTAGATGGGAAAATTGCAAATATCACTCCTTCATTAAAAGAAGGGAGGGATGGAGAAACCAGGTAACTATAGACTCATCAATTTAATATCAGTTATGGGGAAATTACTGGGATCTATCATCAGAGGTAGAGTGACTGAGCATTTGGACAACTGTGAGCTCATCAAAAAGAGTCAGCATGGATTTGTGACGAGTAGGTAATGTCTGACTAATCCAGTTGAATTTTTGGGAGGCGGTCACTAGCATGGTAGATAGGGGAGTGTCTATGGATAGCCCATATGGAATTCCAGAAGGCATTTGATTTCGTATAAGAGATTATTAGCAAAAATGAAAGCCCACAGAATTGGAGGTAACCTTGTGAAATGGGTTGGTAATTGGTTGGGAGGTAGGAGACCGAGTTGGGGTAAAGGGACGGTTCTCTGATTGGCAGGATGTGACAAGTGGTGTTCCCCAGGGATCTGTCGTGGGGCCTCAGCTTTCCACCATATATACTATTGACGTGAATGAAGGAAGAGACAGTTGTATATCCAAGTTTGCAGACGACAGTTAGGAGGCACAGTAAGTTGTGTGAATGGGGGTAAAACGTTACAGTCCCACACCAAAGTGTTTAACTCTTAACTGCCCTCTAACGTGGCCTCGCAAGCCTCTCGGTTGTATCAATCTGCCAACAGCGGTTCAAGACGGCGGCCCACCACCATCTTCTCTGGACAACAAGGGAGGACAATAAATACCAGCCTTGCCAGCGATGCTCACATCCCCGATAATTAATAATAAAATTACTGTAAACTGAACACTTTGAGCTTAGACAGTAAACAGTCCATCTATTCCTCAAGAGTCAAATAAGTGTTCTTTGTCAGCACTTCGCTAAGGAGTAACATTCAATACTGTATATTCACACTGGCAACGAAGGTTGTGCTTTCATTCCAAGTCAGTCCAGCATTCAGTAGGATAATGCTTTCTTTGCGAAGCTCAGCTGTTTCTTTGGAGGGACATTACTTCCAGAACAGTGCTCCTGTTTCAATTACTCAATCCTCTTGGGCACAAAGAAACACAAAGATGGCACTCAACTTCATGGTCAGCTCTTCACCACACTTTCAGTATGCGTGATAGGTCAGCTGAGAAAAGGATCTTCAATTTGATGGAAAGCCCCATGACAACTTAAAAACAAATTTAAGTGCTATAGGTCTTCTTAAAAAGCTTCTTTCAAACTTCACAGATTCAACCATCAGGCCTCACATTTGTTGACTGAGCCCTTTTCAGAAATCCAGGAAAGTTCACCCTAATCCCTGGAGTTTAACCACAAAGAAGAAAGAGAAAGTGGTTCGGACCAAATATAAAACATTTTGCAACCCATTTGCCTGTAGCAGGCAGTTAGAAAATATAAAAAGAGCTACCAGCCAAAAATAAGTTCACATCTGTTTTCTGATTTTCTACTTCATAAAAATTCCAATTTTAAATTTAAAAGGTTTTAGCTGGAATTTTCCTCCATGAAAGCTTTGTGGAATGGCATAAAATTAAACATGGTTAAACACTCGAGCCAGTCAATCCCCTCAAACAAAGATTCACACTGGACAGTTTGGAAAGGCTCAGCACTTCTGCTTGTAATGTCAATGTAATAGTGGCAGCCTGGGTTAAAAAAGATTAACAAATCTCCAGAGTTCACAATTAAAACATTGCATCAACTCGTCAGCAAATAGCCAATGATATAAGCTACAAGCGAGGGTCATTAGATATGGTAAACTCTCTGTGCAATTCTTTAACATGGTCCCTTATCATCAACAACTTGCATTTATATAGCTCCTTTAGTAAAAGCATCCCAAGGCGTTTCACAGGAGCGTTATCAAACAAAATTTGACACCGAGCCATGAGGAGATATTAGGACAGGTGATCAAAGGCTTGGCCAAGGAGGTAGGTTTTAAGGAGCGTCTTAAAGGAGGAGAGAGGTGTGGAGGGGTTTCGGGAGGGAATTCCAGAGCTTAGGGCCTAGGCAGCTGAAGGCATGGCTGCCAATGGTGGAGCGATTAAAAATCGAGGATGTGCGAGAGGACAGAATTGGAGGAGCGCAGAGATCTAAGAGGGTTGTAGGCTGGAAGAGGTTACAGAGATAAGGAGGGGCGAGGCCATGAGGGATTTGAAAACAAGGAATGGAGTTGAACTCATAACCTTTTGACTCAGAGGACACTGGTTCATTAATGCTCCAATCTGGCTCCACCCTGTCTACAAGGCTACCTCATCCCATTACAGGACCTCTGACTTTAACTTTGGACTCTCTCACAATGTCTCCTTCCTTATCCTATTTACAACCAGGAAATGTTTCCCCTATTCTCCGCCATGCCTACGTAACCTGAATTCCCTCTGTGTCCATTCACATGTGCACTTCATTTTCCCACTCTTGGATACTTCCTCCCCTACCCAATCCCTACCTCAACCCTTCACTATTCCTCTGCTTTCCGAATCTTGTGCACCATCCCAGGACTGACTCCCTTTTGGATAAGCCCACACCTTCAACCTGTGCCTCCCTCAGCAGGCCCCATAGAGGCCCCTCTCACTGCCTCCTTATAAACAGCAAACAAATCTGCCCCACCCTCCTCTCTCGCTGACCTTTTCACCCCGAGCGCCTGCTGGGGGCTAATCCCACCAACCTCCTTCACGTCCCACTCACCCCATCCACCACTGCACCCTTGGACTCTGCCAATTAAATCTCCCCTCTGCTCTAAGGAGAACAATCACAGCTTCTCTAGTCTCTCCACCTAACTAAAGTCCCTCATCCTTGGTACCACATTAACACAAGTTTAACGTACACTGGAATTCACAACCAGTAACTGCAATTATTCACTTTTCCCAATGGGGCACTTTTCCAAACTATTCAGATAAATAACATCCCATCGTATTTAAAAGATAGCACATGATCAATTTCATATGGTCCCGCATCACATGGAACTTACTTGCCATTTTTAATTCAGAGAACAATCTAAAAAGATGACATTATTTCAATACTGACAGATTACAAGTCTGCATCTGTGTTTCTCCACCTGCTGAGTTCTTCATCTCAGTTATGTCATTGCAAGGAAGCACCAAACAGAAACCAGCTGCTTTGCTGCACAGAGGGATGGGGGCAGGAATGGAGAGTCACTGGAGCCCGCTGCTTTCCAGTAAAATCTCTCTTTCTGTCAGCAGATATTATAGCCCTGGATAGACATCATAGCATTGTAGAACAACTTGTCTTTCCACCACAGTTCCAACAAAAGAGCTGGAGGATATGCTAAGTTCACAGCTTTTTAAAAAAAAAAAAATTTCTCTCTCATGGTGTTGCACACAGGGAGTCAAGACCAAGTCTTCAGGTGAAACAGGGTCTCGACAATGGTGGATAATTGGGCCAGGGCATGCAAACATAATTCAGTCCCCATTTTAAAGCCATACATTCTGTCCTTACTTTTGTACTCTGAAATTCCCTTCCTAAACCTCTTCACCTCTCTCCTCCTTTAAGACACTCCTGAAAACCTATTTCTTTGACCAAGCTTTTGGTTACTTGTCTTAATATCTCTACATGGCTTGGTGCCAAATTTTGTCTGATAATGCTCCTGTGAAGTACCTCAGGATGTTTCATTATGTTAAAGGCGATATATAAATGCAAATTGTTGCTGTATTTCTATTATAATCGAAACTGTCTATGTAAACTTGGCAGAGTGTAATTACATCCTCACACCAATGTGGGCCCTGCGGTGTCTCCACAGGGAGGGAAGGGGGTGGAGGGAGGGGTGCAATTACAACATAACAAATTTACATAAGCAGCTTCCATTATAAATGTGGACACAGAAATTTATAAAGAAAAATGTTGAAAGGAAGTGCATCCTGATGTGAGATTTCTAATATAGAATTGGACAAGTGAGTGGCAAATATTGTCCGTTCCCTATATAAGTGAAATATTTACATCAGGAAAAGCTGAGTCCAACATGGATAATGGTTTTGGTGTGTAATTGTGCTGTGATTTGATGAAGCTATAGCCCCAGCCTGTGGTCCCTGTGACCACTGTTAAACACAAGAACTATGAAATGCTCCCACAATGGATACAAAATTAGAACTTCCCTAAACACAGAATTAGCATTTACTTCAAAATCTAAACCCATCAAATATTAGATTAAAAAAATAGGAAGTAAGCCAAAGAACAGTTTCACCATCGTGATTTAGGATGTTGTTTGAATCTATTTAATTAGGCTACAACCTCAAACTCACTCCCAGTTTCAATTTTATACACACAGCAGGCCTGTACTGTTAGAGGATGCTACACTTGCTCTTCACCGCACTTTGAGGCAACAGACGACACCAGTGTAGTAATGTCCTCATTGGGTTCTTCAGATTGGCCACGAACTGCTTGTAAAATCAACAATGAAGTGGAACCAAGCAATACGGTGTCCAGTAGAGTACTTAGCTAGTGTAAATATATTTACATGTTTGCTTTCATAGCAAAGTCAAACAGATTCAAGTAAACACTCATGCCGATTATATTTGGATTTGTACAGCACATTTACACTGCTACAATCACAAACGTTGCACAAAAATCCTAGCATAGAGCTACTGACTCCATACTAATCCTAACTAGCTTACTTTTGCTTAGACCTAACAAAATGGCACTCTGACAGTGGAATGGCAATGCGTGGAATCCACTGTAGCCCAAACAACCAGAAACTCAATCCGTTGTGTGCCATGGTGCACAATGTTGCTGTTTATATTTACGGACTGGCAGAAATTCAACTCCTCAGTTCAGCAGACAATATACACAGCTACACAAGTAGAACTTGTGCTGGTCAAGTTATACTGGCAATGTACAATGGGCACTCCCGTTTTCTCTAAAACTCTGGGCCATCATCACGTAAGGAATGGATACATTGGTGCTCCAGATAATGCTGGAATGGCCTTGCTGCACAGTCTGTGTAGTCCTGGCTGGCACAACCACAGCCGCTGTTAAATAGTTTCCCTCAGGAGTCTGGATTCGGGTATAAGTCATCAACTATGATATCATGCCCAAGTAAATTAGGAGGGAACACACTTATATTTTGGGGATGGGTGGGTGGAGTAAGAGGTTTCGATTTGACAGCTCCAGTGAAAAAAAAATTCAAGATAAAATTTTCTCACACATTTTATGAGAACGATGGAGAAGAAATCTCACCACCTTCAGACAGAGACACACCAGATAACTCCCATGCTGCAGAACACATCAGCTCAACTTACATAGAATGTACAGCACAAACAGGCCGTTCGACCCAACTGGTTTATGCCGGTGTTTATGCTCCACACGAGCCTCCTCCCTCCCTACTTCATATCCTTCTATTCCTTTATCCCTCGTGTGTATATCTAGCTTCCCCTTAAATGCATCTATGCTAATCCCTCAACTACTCCTTGTGGTAGCGAGTTCCACATTCTAACCACTCTCTGGAAAAGAATTTTCTCCTGAAATCCCTTTTGGATTTATTAGTAACTTCATTAGCATATTTAGAAACCAAATATTACACACTTCATTAAAACCTACAAAGAGCCGCAGTGAAAACTACTGCCTTAACCAACCTCCACTAACTCCCATTACATTTCAAGCTTGGATCAGAACTTTGCCTTGAAATACAACAACTGGGTCATAAATTGTACCCAACAGTGCTTCACTAATACACTGAAATTCTGAGGTGCAGGCAGCTTTTGCCTGGAGACAACTGTCCTGTTTAAAGCAGAACAAAAGATAAGCTGAGTTTTCACAAATACAACTCTCTCTATTTTCCAAAAATTAGAATATTACCATGGTGACGAGATTTCCAAACCACTGGTGAGCAAGCTCATGGCCAACTACCAAAGCGACCCACTGCTTTGACGAGGAGCAGGAATTTTTTGGATCAATCAAGAGAGCAGTTTCTCTGGAGGAAACACAAATGAAGAGATACATTTCAGTAAATAAGGAGCACATTGCAAAGGTAAATAATCAACTCTTCATAAAACCTAGATATTCTCCAGGGTAAACTCGCAAAGCAGTTTTTGCTCACCCCTCTTTGTAATTGAATCAGAAGTTCTATGTATTATGACCTGTGCTGCCAGTGCAGTTTTACCACATTCATTTCCAGAGTATTAGAGTTCACATGGTGTGGAATGACATGCAAGTACTGAACACAGTACACCACTTCCCCAACCTCAATATTAAACCAATACAGCATTGCAGTACTACAGTACGTCATTAGAGGCCACTAGAGCATTTTTGTAGCTTGTTAGCATCCTCCACAGAGAGGCAATGGAAATTAGGCAATGGAACAATGGAGTTTAACAGTGAACTCCACATTGTGTTGCACGATTAGCCCTGACTGAACATTTTTACGTTACGCCCCAGATCAAAATCCCACAATTTAACTTTGCTAATCCCAAAATACTAGGTGAAGCCAAGTACTGGCACAGCTTTGACCATTAAAATGCTGAGTAGCTGAATCATACAGACCAGCAGGACTGATTCCAACTCTGAGGTAGCTGATCTCGGCTACAGTGGAAGTACGGATACGACAACCACCTCAGCACCCTTGTACTGGGGGGGGGGAAAAAATCAACCATGGTTCCAGTTCCTGATAGCTGTCCACTGCTCCACACTGGGCTGATACACCCATGGTTAATTAGTCTTCTGACACTAACTGTCTAGACTCTCACCATGAATAGTCACTATTGTGAGGTAGCTGGCTACCTGAAAGTGTATCCCTAGTAAGGAGTCACTGCCTTCAGAAAAGATGGGGAAAATGGGCACAAAAACCTGCTAAAAAATTTCAAGGACTGATCTATATGAGCGAGGAAACAGAAAAGTGCTCCTGCACATGTTGCTGGTTAATAAATTAGTACTTCACGTTTCCGATTTCTGCAACCCATTTATCACTTTTGACACATTTAAGAATTGCAACATTTCCAATATTATGAGCAATATGATAACGAAGTGCTCAAAATTTTCAAAAGGTGCAGATGATGTGAAAATCAATTCTGGTTAAAGTTTGATTTGCCGATAACTTGCCAATAAAAATTGGCCTCATCCAGAATTCATCTGACCAATTGCAGGAACATCAACACAGAGATTAATTGCCTCAAACTTCAAAAGTTGCTTTAAGAAACTTTTAGAGCCCAATGAATCACCTTCCTAAAAAGCTTCTGAAATATTTAGGAGCTAGTTAACAGATAGTTATCTTACTCGGATGATCTTTGCTTCCTTACAATGGTGTACTTTCAAAAGATAAAGCTTGTTCTCAGAAATTTAGCCCCATTGAAATGAATCTCATAACACGGTATATGGAGTAAACTTGATCAGAACTGGATTTACACCGAGCGGCACAGTGATGCACCAATGCACAAAAACAAAATGAGTGGTAGGAAGAGGAATCACCGCCTTCATTCTCCACACAGCAAATTCACAGCATCAATTGGATATTCAGAGGAAGGCAGAGAGTAGAGGTTGGGTATTTTCCTCTGGGGGGAAGAGAGAGAGTGAGGACGAAAATAGATAAGATAACTTAATCCAAGCCATCCTAAACCAACTTCTTAATAGGTGGCTGCAGAATGCCCTGCTCTCATTGCTTTCTCAGCTTGGAAATTGAGAATGGTAGAGGGAAAACAAAATTGAATGGAGAACTTATGACAAAGGTAAATACATTTGGAAATAAGGAGAATGCAGTTTCATGGAGAGAGAGATGATTGGAGGGCAGAAAGCAAAGGCCAGGGGCAAAAGGATTTTTTTTTTAGAATGGAAAGATGTGCAGGGAGTAGTTTTCCGCAGATGTTTGTGGCATGCCGTTCATAGTGCTATATATGTAAATAACCTGGACTTAGGAACTGAGAGAGCAATATCCAAATTTGTTGATTATTCTAAATTGGGAGTATGGGAAATTGTGACCAGGAACTGAAGTACACCATTCAGCCTCTCAAGCCTGTTCCGCCATTCAATTAGATTGTGGCTTGGACTGTGAAAGACTGCAGGAGGATACAGGTAGGCAGCTTGATATGAAGGATTATAAAATAAATAGTGATAGATTATTTCCACTGGTTGACAAAATGGTAAAGAAAGAGCACAAAATTTAATATAATCACCAAATGAATTCAAGGGAGAAGTTAGAAAAGATTCTTTACGCAGAGGGTGGTTGGAAATTGGAATTCTCTGCTCCAAATATTGTGAAAGTAGAGTTTCTAAATTCTTTAGAAAGGGAATTACTTGAAAAATAATACTGAAGGGTATAGGGGGTGAGCAAGAGTGTGAGATTAGGCAACTCGTGGCGTAAAACACTGGCACAGACTTGAACGACCAAATGGCCTGTTTCTGTGCTGTAGCATTCTATGATTCAAGAAGGGAGGACAAAGGCTGCTGCTTAAACTTAAAATTCAATAAATTCATGTACCCTGTATTTTATAAATCCATCCACTTCAACAAAACTAACCAAGTAAAAGCTGGTTGACCCTCTTTAGAGGGTCCTCTCAGACAACTAGAAAATTGTACTGCACTTTCACACCTGATCACTATGCAATGGAAAGTCTAAATTCAGGGAGAACTGAATCTATGAAGACATTCATCCTTCTAGGCTCACACATGAACAGTGACCATTTGGATGAGTCAGCAGAGGGCCACTGCTGTCCATGGAACTGTAACCCAGCATAAAGCATTGCACTCTGGAAACCAGAGTAAAGGGAGAAAGTTGGAGGGAAAAAAATACTTAAGTTTACAGAACAGTATATGAATTTCTGATTATATTTATGGTTTGGATTATCAGATAGTTCCTTTATACACACCAGCCTAGACTTTCCTGCCCCACCATACTGCTGGTTTTCCAAAATACAATGAAATGAGGGAAATACGGCATTCACAGTGTTTCCCACCACTCGCCCTGTTTGAACACTGGACGCAGGGCGACCAGCATTTAAAGGTTAATGGAGGGACCCTTGTAGGTTTCTTCATAGAGGGGTCTGCACAGTCGTTCACAGAGCACAGCTGTACAATGAACCCAAAAGCTACCTTCTCCCTCCTCCTGCTGGCCCGTTGAAGCAAGTTTCCGTCCCCAGTTTGGTGCGATTCCCCGGCACAGAATGGAAACTTGCCTCCAGCAAGATAATGACTTGAGCCAGAAAGTTGACTGGGGTCGAAGAGAACGTTTCCGTGGTTGGCAGAAGTCCTACCCGACTGGAGATGTGCTGCGGCTTTTATTTCTGAGGCCAGATATTGAAACTATTTTGCATTTAAGCAAATATTCCTCATCACAAACTAAATGGCACTTGAGAAACTGACCCCATCCCATCACATTAGATAAATGTAGAGGAATCCGAGTGAATACCTGTATGTTACAAGGCCCCAGTTTTCCATTGCACCTGTAAATAAAAACAGTGCATTATTTTTTAGCAGCTTCTAACAGCATAGCACAAGTACATACATTTATAATCTCTCAGGATGGCATGAGGATTACCAATCTATGACACCAGAGAATGATGGCCAACAGACCACCCAATCTCAGACAAGCTATCAAGAGGAGGCGCTGAGTAGAGGCCACAACATTTCACCCATCGGGAGGTGTGATGCACGGGAGGGGAGGGGGCAGTTATAAAGAAGGGAGAGTCAACTTATACAATTCCCAACCACTTCTCAGTAGCTAGTCACCAATCACAACTGAGCAATGGTGCTAGGAGAAGAAGAGAACAAATAACAAGGAGAGATAAAATGAAACTTCAAAATTATAATGTAAGGATTTAAAAAAAAATATTAAATGCAGCAATTTTTTTTAGCAGCTTCTAACAGCATAGCACAAGTACATACATTTATAATCTCTCAGGATGGCATGAGGATTACCAATCTATGACACCAGAGAATGATGGCCAACGGGCCACCTGATCTCAGACAAGCTATCAAGTCTCAATTATTGCTACTTTACTGCTAAAATTGCTGGGCAATTCTAGAATTTAAAAAAATGGTCAGACGACTGTCAAAGTTAGGTATAAAAGAATTGCATTTGTATAGTGGATCTCAGAATATCTTGAAGCACCTCACCTGCAAAGTATTAATTTGAAATGCAATGATTGTTGTTATGCAGGTAATGCTCTATCTTTAAGGTACCAACCTGCTGCAAAGTCTGCGATGGCTATCAGGTCAATTTTTGGAAGAGGATAAGGAACATTAAAGTATTCTTTATAAAAAGGTAGTGTCTTGGCAGCAACCTAGTAGAGGAAAAGCAGAACTTTTATTATTACTGAACATAAAGATGCATTTATCAGCACCTCTGTAAATGTCTAGTTTCATTCCATACATACAGGGGACAGTCAGGATTCCTTTAAGGTCTCACTAAAGCGAAAATAAAAATCTGAAATGCAAGGCGCTAAGCTATAAAAGGGGAAATGTACTTTAAAAGGGAAATTAACTTTTAAAAAAAATTATTCTATAATTTGCAGATGGCCAGTGACATTCCTTCTTCCTGATGGGTCTGCAGGGAAACACTTAATGTTCTAATTTCCACATTTTAAAAAAGTTACATTTAAACCTAACTTGGTTGCAAAATACTGTCCTATGGTCTATTTAGGAAGGTTATTTTGAGCCCAATACTCTAGATATAATTTTTCCCAGAGAGCCTTTTTTTTTTACCTGGAAACCTGGCCCCTATGAGTCAGCAGTTACAGCAGGAGGATGAGTAATGTCACTGCTAATATGGAGAAAAACAGTAGGGTTACAAGCTTGATTTATGCACAACACAGTAGCACATGATTCAAAATACTTCACAGAGGATTCTGCGTAGAAGTATTTCTGATAAAAATTTTAAAAATAAGTTTCTCTCCCATCCCACCAATTATCTTCCCTCCCTTCCTGAAGGTGCTGACTCCTTGCTGGGGTATTGTTACATGGGCACCAGGCATCCTCCAGTACTTCATCCAAATGGCCATTATTCTTTTGTGAGCACCAGCAGGTTATTCCAACAGCTAGGCCTAATCCTGTCCTCGCCTGATGTCCACATATGCGCAGTTTCAGCAAGAGTTGCCGGATAGCAGTCAGGAGTGCGAACTCTGGCTGATTTTCTGCCTCCCTAGCCCAGAGGCTGCGAGTCCAATCATAGCGCACCAGGACCTTCCTGTTGTGTATGGCACAGCTATTCACTGGAGGGAGCAAGAGTTCTACAAATCATTGATTAAAATGATAGGAATAAGGCGAAGATTGCCTTTCACAATGCCCTTTTGTTTAAATTCTAATTACATTCTAAGTGCTGTGGTATTTAATTTCCTTTAATTGAAGAAATGAAGTCTCCACTCAATTACAGGCTTTGTGTGCGATTCTCCCCACCCCCCATTTTGTTCCCTCCTGATTCCTCCACAGGCATTTTCAACATAACTCCCTAGCAGTGATGGGAGGCGGACACTCCATTCCTAGGTCTGTCCTTGTCATTATCACAGTGACCACGAGTTGTGCAAAATAACCTGGAGTGACTTGCCAGTCAACATTTCTGCCCTGTAATGAAGCACTTGGGAGTCTTGCTCTGTGCCTCCTGCAGTTGGGAATTCACTGTGTGGGTAATTTGTACCTCTCCACTGAGCAGCTCAATGTGTTGGAGTACAGAGTAAATGTACCACCAGATCACCAAGGTGCCTTCGGACAGTAAAGGTTTAACAATTAAAATTCAACAGCGTAAGAGGCCATCGTCGATTTACCCTGTAACTACCTTCCTAAGTGATCGGATAACTTTTGAGTTTCATTCAGGGAACCGGAGTATAAACGTGACATCTTGAATTCAAGAAACGAGGGCAGTTCCTTCACCCTCTCCATTTCCTTTTAAGGATACACTATACAAAAGGACACAAAAACAAAAACAACCTCGAGAGCAAATTTTCCTTGATCCGCTTTTCCAATGGGTGTGTAGACACGGACTAGAATGCCATCTGATGACTTGGTTTCCACAAAGTCATATTCACCAACCACAAATGCCACCAAGTACGTGGACATTATCGGCGATTTGGCAAACTTGACTTCAACCATGTCTTCGTCGTCGGGATATGGCTTACGCTCAGTCATGTTCTGTAACATTGAAGGCAGAACTCAGGTTAGAAATTGGACAATGAATGAACATTTAACAATACGCTCCACCTGGAAATATCCAAAACTTAAGAGCACTATAACCAAAAAAAGTTCTGCACAAAAATAAACTGGAACAGTAAGTAAAACCAACAAAAAAAAAATCCATGTATCACAGGAAGTGTTAGCAGCGGTTAAAGAAGTCATTCAAAATTGCCACAAAAGGAAATGCCACTTGAAACTAAAATAGGCTAATCTTATAAATCTAGCATCAGCACTCACTTTACTTGTGTTTTGCATTAATGTAGTGCAGTTTTCGACATGGTACAGATTTAGGAGTTGTATTTCCCACCAGCCTCGTGTTCAGTCAGTCTTGGCTCAGTGGTAGCACTCTTGCCTGAGTTAGATGGTCGTGGATTCAAGCTCCACGCTGGATGTTTTAGCATACAATCTACATCAACACTTCAGAACAATACTGAGGGAGTGTTGAACTGTTGGACTCGCCAGATTTTGGATGAGACGTTAAACCGAGGCCCCATCTGCCCCCTCAGATGGTGGTAAAAGGTCCCATGGCATTATCCGAAGAAAAGTAGAGTGCTCCTGGGGTCCTGGCCAACAATTCTCCTTCAACCAACATCATTAGAACAAATAATCTGATCATTTGTTTCATTGCTGTTTGTGGGACCTTGCTGAATTGGTTGCCTACCACATTTCCCTACAATACAACAGTCACCTATGGCCAACTGTGTATTTATGAAGTATAACGTGCTTTGGGACATCCTGAGGACGTGAAAGGCACAACATAAATGCAAGTTCTTTCTTTCTTCTTTAGGCATCTCACCCTCCTCCATTTATAAATCTCTTTTTTTCCTTCCACCATTCGAGGTTGGATATTGGCATGACAGAGGAAATTACCCGTCAAGTTTGGTGAAAATCAAGACAAGCCTTGCTTCTTTTGACTGTGACAAGTTTTGGGACATCTGCTTTCAAATGAACCCAGTGTATGGTGAATTGAAAATAACACTCTCTGGTCTAACAAAATGCACTGAAATTGATGGAACAAGCTCACGTTAACAGAAACACAGATAGACCAACACCCACTCCACGAATGTAACTTCAACCAGAGCAGGTCATCCAGTTTAATTGAATATTCTGTACAATTGCATAAATTATAGTCCACATTTTTCTCCATTACTTTCTTCTCCTCTGGGTATGGTTCCATCAATGTCAGCAGCACTCCTGTGCCTGACCCAAGTGGCCAGACAGCAAATATTAGTCGTCCATGCAACCGTGGAAGATATCACAGCTGAGCACGATTTTGTACTTACCCAATGTCCACCCATGTGAGCACACCCCAAAGGACAGCAATCAGGAGCACGGTGACTTTCTTCCCCCTTCCCAGCCCAATTGCAGTGGCCCATCTGCTCCTCTGGCTTAGATCAGCTGAATTCAGCATAGCTTCTGGCATTTTCTAATTTGTATGGCTTAATGGTGTACGGAACGGTAGCTTTATCCGCTAGGAAATGTTTTCGGGGAAAGTCACAACTCCGAAGAATCTTAGAAGATATTGTAGGACAGAACATAGACCTTTTTTTAACCCAGAAAGGGCACTCGTAAGGGGCTGAAAGCTGCAACAATCTCCGCAGTCACAGGTTTAGCAAGTTCTAGCAAGGAAACCTGCAGAAGATTAATTACCAATTTTCTCATGGTTTATGAGTTCCATCAGTTTTGCATCAGCTGTAGATGTCTCAGCCCAGCAGTGAAAGAACTCTTTGGTGGGCTTTGCTCCTTGCTGTTAGGTGTGAGATTTCAAGATTTTCGGGTAGGGCTGTCAATACATAGATACAGTCTGAGCTTCAAATCAGCATGCAAATCCTGGGCATCCAGACAATCTTCACAGGAGCAAGTAATTCTCTTCTCTTTCTGGGCTAGCCTACTCCACACATCTGCTTCCATAGCCTATTCCACCCAAACTCACGCAGCTGTCCAACATTGCAAGGACTCAGGATAGTTCTAAGTGGCAAAAAAGCAAAATGAACTGTATTTGGAGGTGGGGGATGACTCACATTCCAAGAATGCAATCCAAGAAGCTTCATCACTTATGGTTTGAATCTGCAACAGCTAGTATTAGAAGAAAAAGGAAATCTTTCCAGATTCCAAACTTTTCTAAAATCAAACCCAGATATGATGCTTTATAAGCCTGCAGTGTACATGGCATTAGATGTTGCTGTATCAGAAGGCCTTATTTGAACTCCTGGGGGGGGTGGGGGGGGGATGATTAATTTAGGAAAAAGCATGAACAAAATCATATCAACTCAATAATTTGGGCCTGTAGGTTAGCATTTTGACATGCAAAATCTGGGCACTTGACTGTAGGCAGAGCCCAGTAGAATTTTAGCAAAGTGCATGGTGAGCATCACTATCCAGAATATAAGGAAGTGGCACGACTATACAGTAGTCTAATGAGTCATTTCAAAAAAATGGAGACATTTTAAGTATTTTTCCTAATTATAATACTTAACCGGAAGAGCTTAACCATCTTGAAAGATTACTGCACAGCACCTAACATCTGACAGAACAGTGGCACTTTGAGATCTAGGATTAGTCTTCTAGCCCATTCTCTTGAATTACGGTGCAAGGAGACTCCAAAGAAAAGGAACCTTGAAAAAAACAAAAACTTCACAAAAACTAGCAGAAGGGCTAGAGTTGTCGACTGGTGCATTAAGTGCTTTGGATCTGCCAGATTATCGGCAATAGTGCAGATAGTCTTGAGCAGCTGTCGTAACTAACAGCCAAATTCATTGCGGTAAGTTGACCATTGACTGACTGCAGGATTCAACACTCCGTATTTACATCGGTTGTGATTGACAGAAATGGACTTTTGACAGTTTAGAATAGCATTTTTTTTAAACAGAGGTCTCAGGTTCAAAACAGGGTCAGTAAAGGGTGCAAGACTGTGCAAACAGGAAATTGTGGCTGCAGTTTGCACAGTGGGTGAGGGTGCAGTGTCCTTGTTTAATACTTCTATTAAACGTTTGTTAGTTGCTGAAAATGGGATCTTATTTTCGGTTCTAATTCCAGGCAAATCTGGAGAGACTGATTTAAGGCCGGCGAGGAATAACTTCACATTTTCAAACAGCAAAGAAACAAAGCAAATGAACACAGGACCCCAAGTTATTCCACTAACTCAGGCTCCCAGATTTATCTCATTGGAAAATAATCAATCATGATTTGATTACAAGAAACTGAAAGGAGCATTAAAACCTGTGCCCAGCCCCTCCACCCACTATGCAACATTCTCTAGTTTATTGCAGTCAGACATGGCCCACAAACTGTGTCGATTGGGCATCAGCGCCTCAACTTCAGATCCACAAATTCAGATGAGCCAGCTGTTAAGTTTGTAGGAATTGAACCTCAGATATTCTCCTCAGTTCATTGAGAAAAATCAGTTGCGCAAGCAAGCCTTTCCTACCTACAAACCAGAGTGTGCCTTTACTTGCCCAATATCTAAGTAACTGTAGCAAGACCACGGGACGAATAGCAAAGCTCATCCCCATATCTGCCTTCCCAGATATATCAAGTGCCCGCTCATGATCTCCCTAACTTTGGAAAGCCATAGAATAAACACTATCAGACCACAGCTTAGGGTGTGATTTATTAACAGTAATTAGGTATGTTGATAGTAGCAAAGACAAACAGTAGGTTTACAGTAATATACAGAATTTACTATCCCCCCTCAGAAAATAGAAATTGAGCCATACCTCCTGTGCTAAACTCAGGGTAAAATTATATCTGCAGCCTGAGGAAGCAGCTAGCGGTAATTTTTAAAGTGACTGCCAGTTTCCTATACAAAGATAGGAAAACGTTTAGGCTGTATTAGAAATATGGCAAATACTCTATTTGTCACATCTCTTGCGTCCAGCCCCTCTGTCTTCTGTGCAAACTCCAGCTACATTCTCCAGTTTATTGCCCAATCTCATCCCTCCCACAGACTGCTGTGCAGAACCTCCAATTCAACCCACAATTTCATACAATAACTCCTTCAAAATCTCACAAATCGACTTCCTGTTAATTACTACAGACACAGGCGCTGAGTGGGGAATTTTGCTGCGATATACGTAAATCACAGACCCACCAAGCTCTTCTGGTCTTCACTAGCCACACAACTTCCCAGTATTGTACCCTCCAAATACATCCCTGTATTAATGGTCCTTTTCATCAGACAACTTAACATACCTGAAGATTTGTGTCATAATTGTTGTACCCAATCATCCTGTCGCGTTAACAACCATCATCTTCAAAAAGACCATCCAGGTGGGCAACGCAGCACCATAACCACTTGTAACTACAATAACTTAGACACTATATTATTGTGAACAGTTTAGTTGTAGTGAGGTGCAAGCCATGACACAAACTTAGTATTCAGTACAAAGCTCGAGTGGTTTAAGTTACTTGAGCCATTTGATTGTTTTACAACCTTGGACAAGGCATCACCCCTCAGGCGTTGATTACATCTATACACGCAACAGACGTATGTTATTTAATTATATATACGAGCACATACATACGCACACATATATATTTGTTGAATATTAAATCCTTCTATTTTCTCCTAGCACAGGTCTTCCTAAGTTACTTGCAGCTCCTGTGGCCAACCTACTCCCTTAGCTCCAGTGCAGCTCTCTAGCTGGCCAGCAGGAAATGCACAGCGTATCTGAGATCAAGAACTCTGATACTATGGCATCACACATTGACTCTCCACCAAGATGCTGAATGTATTTATACAATAAATTTCTGAATAAATGGCTTTCCTACCACTGCCATGGCTGTAAGACATGATGCAGCTGAACAATAAATGAGTAACACCATAATTAAGGCTTTTTAGTTGTACAAAAATTCAGCAGAACAAAATTAATAATTTTTTGCAATATCAGGACTATTGATCGCTGGTTTCACATCATGGAATAGCAGCAGAAATACATGACTGAGAAATGTTTTCTTCTCGTCATCTAATGATAGTACTACCCTCTCAGGTCAGGTCTGGTATGCTGTAGGTCCGATATAACAACAAAAGCTGCATTGACATTAGCCAATTAATAAACCTTCATCTCAACAGCGTGAATCTGTGTACTACATTTACAGCTCTCTTCAGCAACGTTGTCTATTTCCTGTTACAATAGGCTTGCACCTGTTCCTGACTGGAATTAATCCAACTTTCACCTGATAATGTAATTGTAACCTCATTGTCCTCGTCTCTAAGTAGTGGTTTCTACACGCCACTACAGTTATTTACATAACTGATGTGCACCTACAACTAAAGCACATTATAATTAAAGAACCCAGGTAAAGGGCCAAGGGCTATAGTACAGGATTGGCTGTGAAGCAATTTAGCACATTGAGGATATGAAAAGGGCAATACAACTGTAAACTCTTTCTTGCTTCTTTCTACCAAGGATAAAAATAATGAAAGAGGCGATGGTGTAAATCAAATGTTCGTGCTTAGGTGTTGCCTTGCTTAGATTTTAGAAGGCTTTAGATTGCAGGAAGAAGAGTAAACTGAAGCAGGTAGAGTTCCAGTGTTTATGATTCAGGGAAAGAATGAATTAGAGGGTGAGAGAGGATAGACATTAGAATCATAGAATCGTTACAGCACAGAAGGAGGCCATTCAGCCCATCGAGCCTGGGTGCCAGCTCTTTGTAAGTGCAATCCAGTTAGTCCCATTCCCCTATTCTTTCCCCATAGCCCTGCAAATTTTTTCTCTTCAAATATTTATCCAGTTCCTTTTTGAAAGCCATGATTGAATCCGCATCCACCACCCTTTCAGGTCGTACATTCCAGATCATAACTACTCACCACGTAAAAAAGTTTTTCCTCACATCGCCTTTGGTTCTTTTGCCAATTACCTTAAATCTGTGTCCACTGGTTCTCGACCCTTCCGCCAACGGGAACAGTTTCTCTTTATTTACTTTATCTAAACCCCCTGCCATGATTTTGAACACTTCTATCAAATCTCCTCTCAACCTTCTCTGCTCCAAGGAGAATAATCCCAGCTTCTCCAGTCTATCCATGTAACTGAAGTCCCTCATCTCTGGAACCATTCTAGTAAATCTTTTCTGCACCCTCTCTAAGGCCTTCACATCCTTCCTAAAGTGTGGTGCCCAGAATTGGACACAATACTCCAGTTGTGGCCAAATCAGTGATTTATAAAGGTTCAACATAAAGCCCAGGATCCCATATGCTTTTTTTAAAACCACTTTCTCAACCTGTCCTGCCACCTTCAAAGATTTATGCTCATATACCCCCAAGTCTCTCTGTTCCTGTACCCCCTTCAGAATTGTACCCATTAGTTTATATTGCCTCTCCTCATTCTTCCTGCCAAAATGTATCACTTTGCACTTCTCCACATTAAATGTCATCTGCCATTTGTGCAGCCATTCCACCAGTCTGTCTATATCCTCTTGAAGTCTGTTACTATCCTCCTGACTGTTTACTACACTTCCAAGTTTTGTGTCATCTGCAAATTTTGAAATTAGAGAACACATTTGAAGTTTAAAAGATGCAAGAATAGGGAGTTCAAAGCAGCAATAACTCCACAGTAGTATTGATAACAGAGAGATAAGAAAGGCTGCAATGAAGATGGTGAAAAAGTAGCTTGAGGCCAGGGAGGGAGGGATCACTTATCCTCTTATACTTTTTCCATGAATGCGAACAAAGCTGTTGGAGAATCTCCTCTAACATGGCAGCAGTATTAAAGACATGAATAGAATTTGCCTTTATAGAAAGTTAAGAGTCGTTGAAGGCAAAGGTAGCATTTAGTATAGAAGAGGAATCTATGCTTCTCAAAGGCAGCCTTAGCAATGGCGGAGATGTAGGAATTCCACTTGAGAAAGAAGAGTTAGTGAGGTTAAGAATGTCAATCGATGGATTACTAAGAACGGGTGCATCCACAGACGGATGTCTGAAGCAAAATGTAAACATTCTGTTAAAATGTAAACATTCTGTTAAAATGTAAACATTCTGTTAAAATGTAGGAGACTGGGTAGCACAGTGGGCTAGGCTCACTCTTCTTTCACTTCTGAAACCAAGGCTACCAGACGACTGGCATCAAGGTCCCCTCATCGAACATAGTCCTCCATCGAACAACTTTCCACAGTTTCGATAGTTCCCATTGACCACAGACCCACTTGGGAAACAGACCACAAGTTCTCAAAGTATCCACAGGGATGGTTGGCTGTGGGAAGTTGAAAAATTCACACTGGTGCAGTAAGGAGTGCTCTTTCTCAGAGAAAAGTTACAGCAAATCCTTGGAACAGAGCAGAGCCTACTTTACTCTGCGTCTGGCTATGCTGTCACTGACCCTCGAATGTTTGACACTGGAGATGAAAGAAATGGGCTGCATACAGTGACACCATTATTCTCTGCCAGAATGGAGATGATTGGGTTATTCCCTGTCAATCACGCCTGGAGACCGGACTGCTGTAAGTGACTGGGATTGTAATTATCTTCCACTCACTGCGCTTTGCTGGAGAAACAATCAATTTGTATTATGTAACTATCCTCTACTCTGCATTCTGTTGGAGAAATCACCCTGTTTTTATCGGGAGATAGTTTCGGTCATGAGTTCTGTTTGCTGTAGTTCGTAGACACACTTTTTTTTAATAGACTCTAGACTGTTTACTGTAGTGCACTGTTAAAATAGACACAGTTTGCTGTAAAATAGAAAGTTTGCTGTGGAGTCCCGCTCTAAGTCCCCCGCCACCTCCAATTCATTGGCTGACACAGTGGTGTCAATAGACACTGAAAGAAATGTGCCATTGCCAGTCACATCTTTCCCCTTAATGCGCACAATAAAAGCTTTTAATCAAGTGGAAAAAGAGGACAGTATCCAACCACACAGTGACTGTGTAAATCACCCATTCCAGTCAATTTCACTTGCGATGCATGGTAATTAAATTGAGATGTACAGTAATTAGATTGACTTATCCTGCAGATAAGTCATTTCTTTCATCCTTCACTTTAATAAACAAAACAATGAATCGATCGCCACAATTTATTTCTCAGATTCTGTGGTCACTTATTAAAACCACTTTGGTCCTCCTTTCTTCCACCACCATCTCTTTTTACAGGACCAGTGAAGGAGAAACAAAACACATACCGCTACTTACCATGTTTGATAAGGCAACTCTGTCCTTCGGAACAACAAGCTTGATGTCAAATGTTGCTTTTATGGCAGGTTCATCCCAACATGGAAATGCTCTCCGTGCATCTGTAGGCTAGAGCAAGAGAGCGAGCGAGCGCAAGAGCGAGCAAGCAAGAGAAGAAAGAGAAACAGAAAGACAGAGAGAGAGAGAGAGAGAGAGAGAGAGAGAGAGAGAGAGAGAGAGAGAGAGAGAAAGCGCGAGGGAGAAAGAGAGGGAGGGAGGGTGAGTGAGAATGAGAGTGAGAAAGAAAACAAGAGAGATTGATTCAAAAAGTGCAAAATCACCAGTTCACATCTTATGTACTACACACACGAGAATCTTTACAGATGCTTCCTAAAAGTCTATTCGGATAAGGTTTGCTGCTTTTATATGTACAATGGATAAATATGTAGTATGCTTTTTATTTTCTGTGGAATCATTAAATTCATTTGTAAGAGAAAAACAGAATACTGCTTAAATAACTAAAGAACAATATTTGGTTTGAAGCAAAAACTGAATTCCAAAGCCAAGCAACTTAAAAAAAAAACCCGCCCAGCTCAGTGAAAGTCTGCAAAATATCTAGTCTTTGATGATTTGCTCTAGCAAAAGGAAATGCTTACAATGCAACAACTCAAGAAGTTAGTTACAGGTTGGTGGTGCTAAATCAATTAAACCCACAGGTACTAATATAGAGGCACCATCAAATCTCAAGACTTCACCCTTGCCGCTTATAACACACAATGATAATAACTATTGATTTTTTTTTGGGTGCGGGAGAAATGGAGCCACGCTCTGCACCTCTTCCCCCCACACCAGAAACCCAACATCCCATACGACTAGACTGCCCCACTTTCAAAATCTTACCTCAACCCTCACTCTAGTCAAGGTTTATCAGAAAGGTGTTCATTACAGACAGGACTCCACCACATTGTAGTTTTAGTTTCTAACCTCAAACTGAGAGACAGCAGCATAGTGGGTTTCTCCCGACGGTGTTGTATACTTGCTTCTGTAAAATCCCTTCATTTTGTCGTTCAGCTCACCAACAAAATCTATCTTCAAAGTGCCGTGACCTGTTACAATACAATGTTATAGTAAACATAACATAAACATTATAAACATACAGCATAAGAATGTGCCAGCCAGCAATCTGGCACATTTGTAGGATGGACCCATAAATGGCAGTATTTATTTATTAAATGCTGAGAACATCTCTATAGGTTCTTGGCTAATAAAGTTTTTATTGCAATTTTTTGCTTTAAGCTTATTTTTGAGCTCATAAAGGCTGGACATGGAATTGAGCACTTCTTCCATTTTAGCAGTCAGTATCAAGCACACATAGGTCAAGCACAGCACAGCCGGATGTAGAGTAAAGGTCCTTCTGCTCTGTTCCAATAATGTGCCCAATCCCCATCTCAGAAGAGCAGCCCCACTGCATGAGTGATAATTTTCTCCACATCCCAGAACAAATGTCCTCCTCGTAGCCTGGCTTAGTTGCAAATCTGGGCAGTTTTTGCACTGTGGACTCACAGGTGAAACTGCCCAAGCTAATTGCAGTCAAAAGAAGGAGGACAGGTTCACATCAACAATCTGAGCTGAATTTAAACCTAGGTCAAAAGGCAGTGCTTCATTACAACAATCCCCAATCTCCAAGATAATTTATTTTAACTAAATATACATTGTTGAAGGACAGTGGCTTTCTACTAAATTGCTGATCAATACCATAGACTGTTTCTTCGTTGAATTCTCCCCCCTCCCTCCAAGCATGTCTCCCCATGTAGGCCATGACTATTGTACTCTACCAGCCTACGTTCCACCAGCAGGATGTGGCAAGATGCTACATATACTGTGAACCATTTTCCACCAAAACAGTAAAAAAAAATGATAGCTAAAATACACTCCAAAAGGCAATAAATGCTAATCTTTCCAGCGATGCCCACATCCCAAGAATGAATAAAGAAAAATAAAATGAAGTGCATTAGTGGGATGGAAGTGACTGGCATAGTACTGCAATTTTCAAATCAATTTAAAAGCATCTGTCATTAAAAATGCTAACAACAATTTCCTCATTTAATTCCATGTACCATACAATACAAGTCAAATTGCTACACCATTTTTTCCTCCCTCACACCTCTCTATGATTACACTCTGCCCTATGGCTATTCCTCAACCAAATGGGCAGAAGGAGATTTGCTGCAAGGGCTCCACCAATGCAAATGCTTTATGTGCTGCTAGGGAGATGTAATTGCATACCAAGCATAATGTTCACATTAGAAAAGTCAATAAATGAAAACAAATAACTAACAAAGACAGAAATTTGCTTTATATCCCTGATTTTGAAAAGTGCAAAGAAGTCCAACAGTTACAATTTACATCTAAACCATGAACCCATTTCTCTCAGATATTACTGCAACACTTTGTGTTTATTTCCAGCATTCATGTTTCATCTTTTCATCTCACAATTCCACCTCTTTAACCAAAACTTGTTTTGAGGGCATGTTAATCTTGATTCCTAATTTGTGACCTTTAAAGTACAAAGTATTTTTCAGTTTCCTGTTTTGGGTATCATTTAGCTCTAATTATTCCTGCCAACACAGAAAGAGGCCTCACCATGGTACACATGGCTGCAAAGTACCCCAACATATCAACTGGCAGGATCTTCAATTTGGAAAATTCACTTTAAACATTCGCAGGTCTTTAATAATATATTTATGTAATGCAGTTGGAAAGATTTTTACTCTCCTTAGCAGCTATAAATATTTTATCAAGACATGAGCAGTTCTGCCAAGCGACAAGATTTGAATCTTCATACTAAGTTCAATAGACAATAACACCCAAATCATTTCATTATTGTAGTAATGGCCAGTTTCTTTCTCTTTTCTTGCTAAAACGAATGTCAATGACATGATTTAGTAATTATTTTGGATACTACACTGTGATATGAAGACCAGTGTCTAAGATGGAAGGAATGACATATTATCACAAATGCCCATTAGATTTGCTGCCAACATTTTGTTTTGACTACCAAGTGAATTGACAAGGATTACAGCTAACATGGTTGATTAACTTGTACTTAAAAACAAATTAGCAGCTGCTAACTAGGTGCAAGTATTAAGAACTGAAGCAAATAGTGTACATCAATAAAAAAAAACACCTTTGCGTTGTAGCCCAGAATAATTTTTTCTCTTGTTATTGATCCAACAAAATCCAATTATTCAGGTAACAGTCATAAATAACAAATTGTATGCAGGCAATCTACAATGCCAGATAACCAACTGTAGGTACGAGCTCCCTCATTCTTTAATGGTTGTTCAACCGATCAATAAGTTTTTCTACACACTAACAGCAATCAACACATGGAACGGGCTCCTAGATAGAGTGGTGGAGGCAAAAACCCTGAAATCATTTAAGAACTAGTTGGATGCTGCAACGGGTGGATTTTATGTTGTGGACCTGTGCTCAAGTATAAACTAGGAGGTAAAAATTCCAAACGCACACTTCGGAGTCCACGTTACAAAGTTACACACTCCGAGCCCACGATTTTCCTTCCATTAAAGTTAATGTGTGGAAAATCATGGGCAAGAAGTGTACAATTTCAATATGCGCTCCTGACACGCATCAAATAGTGGCACGTCAATAGTTTCTACATTTAGGGGTAGAAATTAAGAGACAGGCAGGGTCAGAGGCATGAGTGTAGAATTGATTCTAATCCAGGTCTCATAAGGAGCACCATCTAGTCTGAACCAAATAAATTTTAAGGTATATAAGTGTACCCACTTTTATTTGTAATGTTCCAGAATTACCTTTTTGTAGAGCGCTGGGGAATGAGAGTGTCACCTTCTCATCTTCATTTTGATAATTGAACCCTGTTGCGTTTATTTCTGTAAAAAGACAAATACATCTTAAAATGAACAAATGATTGTACATTTATATTTATGTAAAGCAGTGATGTACAATAATGACAAAACAACTTGGACCAATTTTATCGTGCAGACTATTTAAAGCAAAGGGTTTTTTTGATCATCTTTTGAGCAAACTGGTACATTTATAGTGCAGGGCAGTTTTACAGGCAGGAGGACAAAAGCAGCAAACATACACACACACAAAATTGTGCACAAGCACGTGGAATGCCTGTTCACTTTAAAACATGCCTTTTCATCATAGCTTTCAAGAGCAGGGATGGCAGATACTCTTAAGTGCTAGTAAACCAATGCACTACCAATTGGAACAGGAGCAGGCAGCCTTGGCACAGTCAGGTTGGCTGCAGCCACATTTTTTGGCTACCCGCTGACTGCTTTTGCCATTGCAGTTTACGCCGAGTTTCTTCTTCCCAATTTTCTCCCCTCCTCTCGCAGATGACTATCCCTCACTGGATTATGTTTCCACGGGGCCCCCCGCTCATATCTTGCCCAAGCAGCCATTATTCAGGCTTGAGCCTCAACTGTGAATGTTGGCAAGCTAATTAACTGCGAGGAGCATCACAACCCAACTTAATCCTGTCCTCAACCTGATAGCCACATACGCACACTTTGCTGAAGAGCGAACAGGAGCAGGATGTTTGACTTGATTTTCTTCCTGCTTAACTCAAGGGCACAAAGGCCAAGTGCAATGTCCCTCCCGCTGCCCCAGTTGAGTTCAAGCCTTTTTTCTCTCGAGTCGCTATTTATAATGGCAAACTAAGCCGAACAATGTGATCATTTGGCTTCCAGTTCCGACTATAAATAGGGCACTAATAACACAAACACAAGACAGCAATTCATGGCAAGGACAATTACCTGCAGCAGTTCATGTTCACATCACATGTAATAGTCAATTATACCTTACTGAACAAAAATCATCTCGGTGAATTTACAGCATTAGGTAAACAAAGTGCAGTTAAATAGCTATTTGGAAGAGCAGCTGTGGACACTCAGTGTTCATTTTCTGCAGAAGCCTTTTCTAGTTGAGAAACTACACCCCAAACAGAAACGCACCCTCGAGATTGTGCCCCAAAATCCAAATGTTTCGAATATTTTAATCCCTGAATTAGCAATGTATCAGTGGTACCTGTCGGGGCCTGAGATTTTAAACTTCAAGCTGCATTAGCACTTCAATACTAACATTAGAAACCGCAGAGCAAGTTCCAACATATTAAACATGGATGGGAAAAGAGATATCTTTTGAAACAAATTTTAAGAATTCCTAGGATTCTCAACAACAACTTGTATTCACATAGCACCTTTAATGCGGAAAAATGTCTCAAGGTGCTTCACAGAGCCACAAAGAAAACAATGGACAGAGTCAAAGGAGGAGATATCAGGAGAGGTGACCAAAAGATTGATCAAAGAGGTGAGCTTCAAGGAGGACCTTAAAGGAGTCGGGGTCGGTGGAGAGGTGGAGGAGTTTACGTAGGGAATTCCAGAGGATAGGGTCTATGCTACAGAATGAAGGACAAAGGGAAAACAGATGTACGGTGGACATGGAACCATTTACAATGTCAGCTAGCAGTGGGGCAAGAAGGGAAGTTGGGTGGTCAGCAGTTTAATGGAGATGGGGGTCAAGGGAGCAGAAGGTGGGTATCTTTATTACCCTAGATGATCCTTGAGCAGTAGTTGGCTTTGGCAGAAGAGTAAAACCTGGTAGACCTTGATGTGGTTCAGACAGATCTGGTGATGGATGGTTAAGCCAGTCCAGAACGAGTTTGTGGATGGCCAGAGCCGGGTGCACGAGTTAACAGACATTCCGGAGGGACCCGTGAGAGGGTGGCGATTGTTGATCTGCCGACAAGTCTAAGGGGGTGGTTCTGGGTGGGGTGAGGTTAGCCCCCAAGCAAGTATACTGGGAGGGAAGATTAGTACGTGGGGAGAATAGGGCAACTGAGGTTGTTGGTCATGAGGAGGCAGTTAGAAGTGCTTCGGTATGGATGAAGTCGACTTGTAGACAGCATGGAGTCAGACTGCAGCATACACAAACCAATTTCCAGGTTCAGAGGCGGTTGTGGAGAGGGAGTGGATTCAGGAGCCATTCTTGGGGCAGAGCATCAGTGGAGGTGCTGTTGGTGGTTATCTTGTGGAATCAGAGGGCAGAGGAGAGTTGACCATGTGCTAGCAGATTTTGATCCCAGAGTCCAGCGGAGGTGTGTAGTATTGGCATTGTGCATCAGTGGATCCAGTGAGGGTGAAGGGCAAATCCACAGGATCAGTGCAGATGAGGGAGCCGGTCTGAGGAACAAATGTTGGGTGGCAAGCAGCATACAAGATCGGGAATAGTAGCAGAAACTTGAGGAGCTGGTGCAAGACAGTCCAGCGAAAGGCGATGGACAGGTTCTGAAGAATCAGTGAAGCAGAGTAGAGTCGGTGGCACAGGAAGCAAGCAGACAGCAACAACGAAGAGATCATTCAGCCGCATGGAACTTTTATTTGGTTAGATCGATGGATGTAAAATTTAGACCAAACTGAGCAACAACTTGCATTTATATAGCACCTTTAATGTAGTAAAACATCCCAAGGCGCTTCACAAGAGCATCATCAAACAAAATTTGACACTGAGCCACGAGAGATATTAGGACAGGTGACCAAAAGCTTGGTCAAAGAGGTAGGTTTTAAGGAGCGTCTTCAAGGAGGAGGAGAGGTAGAGAGGTTTAGGGAGGGAAGTCCAGAGCTTAGAGCCGATGCAGTTGAATGCACGGCTGCCAGTGGTGGAGCGATTAAAGTCGGGGTTGCGCAAGAGGCTAGAATTGGAGGAGCGCAGAAAACTCGGAAGGTTGCAGGACTGGAGGTGGTTACAGCTTTAAAAAAAATACCAGGATTTTATATTGCAATTTCAACAATAGCCAATTTATTTTTTTCACTTCCTTTCTCCATTTAAAGTAACTCCATTAGCTCTATATGAGTTCTGTACAGGAAAAGTTTTAAATTTGACCTTCTCTTACTGAACTTTTGTCAGAATCTCAAATAAGTTTAATCTTTTTAATCTGCAACATATATTCCTGTTACTCCCAATTACAACTACAACACAATTGTGACTAATGTAACCAAAACTAGCCAAGAATTCCTTAGGAGCACACACACAAATCCCAGTTTACAAAAAACTCTTCTCTCACTTACTCTCTTTAAAATTAAATTCCAAGTGTATCATCTCTACGTTGATGCTTTTAAGAAAAAAGGAATGCACCGGACCAGAAATTACCACTTAGATCCATCTGGCTGGCCCCAAAAGTTCAAAAACACAATGCATTGATAATTAATATATCCCTTCAGTTGCTTAATATGGTTTACATCTGATCAAATGCCTTGAACTCTTAATAAAACTGGTACAGGTATAACTATTTCACAAGTCAATCTGACATAAATCCATGGAGTCCAGAAGAGGTTTCCTATCCCTGGCCTCTGTGCATTTAGACTCCATTGAGATAAAGTTTAAATATAATAAGTAATTAAGTTCTCAAGAAGTTTTGGAATCAAGTATATTAAGAGATACAACTTACATTTATATAGCACCTTTAATGTCGGAAAACATCCCAAGGCACTTCACAGAAGTGCAATCAGACAAAAATTTACACCAAGCCAAAGGAGGACATATTAGGAGAGGTGACTAAAAGTTTGGTCAAAGAGGTAGGTTTTAAAGAGGGTCTTAAAAGCTAAGAGAGGTAGAGATACAGAGAGGTTTAAGGAGGGAATTCCAGTGTGTGGGGCCTAGATGGCCCAAATGGTGGGGTGAAGGCAGCGGGGGCTGCACAAGAGGCCAGAGTTGGAGGAATGCAGAGATCTTGGAGGATTGTAAGGCTGGAGGAGGTTACGGAGATAGGGAGGAGCGAGGCTATGAAAGGAATTGAACACACAAAGATGAGAATTTCAAGCGTTGGTGGACAGGAGCCAATGTAGATGGAGAATGGGGAGCTGGCCAGGACAGTACTGGAGTAGTCGTCTGGGAGGTGACAAAAACTTGGTCGATGGTTTCAGCAGCAGCTGCGCTGAGGCAAGGGCAGAGATGCGTGATGTTAGTAAAGTGGAAGTAGGTGTTTTTTGTGATGGACGGGATATGGGGTCGATAGCTCAGTTCGGAGTCAAATAGAGCACCAAGGTTGCATACAGTCTGGTTCTGCCCGACAGAGTAGGAGGGGGAATGGAGTCCGTGCTAAGGGAAGGGTGTTTTTTTTTTGGGTGGGGGGGGGTTCGGAAGACATTGGCTTCAGTCTTCCAAATGTTTATTTGGAGGAAATTGCAGCTCAGCTTGGACTGGATGTCAGATTAGCAGGCTGACAGTGGTGGAAGGGTCAAAAGAGATAGTGGAGAGGCAGACCTGGGTATCTGCAGCGTACATGTGGAACCTGATGTTGACAAGTGGCAGTGAGTAGATGAACAATAGGACAAGTGCCAGGCAATGACCATCTCCAACAAGAGAGAGTCCAACCACCTCCCCTTGACATTCAACAGCATTACCATCGCTGAATCCCCCACCATCAACATCCTGGGGGGGGTCACCATTGACCAGAAAATAACCTGGACCAGCCACATAAATACAGTGGCTACAAGAGCAGGTCTGAGGCTGGGTATTCTGTGGCAAATGACTCCCCAAAGCCTTTCCACCATCTACAAGGCACAAGTCAGGAGTGTGATGGAATACTCTCCACTTGCCTGGATGAGTGCAGCTCCAACAACACTCAAGAAGCTCAACACCATCCAGGACAAAGCAGCCCGCTTGATTGGCACCCCATCCACCACCCCAAACATTCACTCCCTTCACCACCAGCGCACCGTGGCTGCAGTCAGTGTGTACCATCTACAGGATGCACTGCAGCAACTCGTCAAGGCTTCTTCGACAGCACCTTCCAAACCCGCGACCTCTATCACCTAGAAGGACAAGGGCAACGGGCACATGGGAACAACACCACCTGCATGTTCCCCTCCAAGTTACACACCATCCCGACTTGGAAATATGTCGCCGTTCCCTCATCGTTGCTGGGTCAAAATCCTGGAACTCCCTACCTAACGGCACTGTGGGAGAACCTTCACCACACAGACTGCAGCGGTTCAAGGCCGCGGCTCACCACCACATTCTCAAGGGCAATTAGAGATGGGCAATAAATGCTGGCCTTGTCAGCGACGCCCACATCCCATGAACGAATAAAAAAAGAGGGGGCAAGGATAGATAGCAATAAACTTCAGCTTTCAGAAATCATTCTAGCACTTTGGTTGTACTGAGTTCACTTCAGCTGTTTTACATTACAAGCCGAGTCTTGAGAGCGCAGCCAAAGCAGACTCTACGGCATTTACTTGTGCATGGGGCAGCTGGCCCTTGTGAGCCAGATCACCAGCTGGTATCCCTATTTTGCACCATGACAATTTGGTCAGTGTGCATGAGCAACTGGTGCCATGGTGCCAGCAGAAAACATGACATCGGAACTTGGAATCATTGTAATTGTACATGACTATTCCAATGTTCTCCGAGCCGGCCTCCCACTTTGCAGCATCCGTAAATTTGAGTTCATCCAAAACTCTGCTGCCTGTATCCTAACTCACACCAAGTCCCATTCACCCATCACCCACTATGCTCGCTGACCTACATTGGCACCCTGTCTGTCAACGCCTTGGTTTTAAAATTCTTATCCTTGTTTTCAAATCCCTCTATGGCTTCGCCCCTCCCAATCTCTGTAACCTCCTCCAGCCCTACAACTCTCTGAGATCTCTGTGCTCCTCCAATTCTGGCCTCTTGCGCATTCCCGATTTTCATCGGTCCACTATTGGCAGCCGTGCCTTCAGCTGCCTGGGGCATAAGCTCTGGAATTCCCTCCCCAAACCTCTCTGTCTGTCCCTCCTCCTTTAAGGCACTTCTTCAAACCTAACTCTTTGACCAAGCTTTTGGTCACCTGTCCGAATATCCCCTTATGTGGATCGTGTCAAATTTTGTTTGCTAACGCTCTTGTGAAGCGTCTTGGGATGTCTTACTACTTAAAGGTGCTGTATAAATGCAAGTTGATGTCAACATCCCTGCGTGCCAGTAAATGACGCTAGAACAGCACGTTTACTTGCCCAGGAAAGGCAAGCAACTTTCAGGAAAATCCAGTTAAAAAGGGGGTCTTCTCGTCAGCCGATCTTAAAAACAAACCCGAGATGTTTAGCTTTCAGGTAAACAGGCTGCACAAGACTTGGGCGTCAGGAGCCGGTGCCACAAGATCGACATAAAAGAAGTTTACTCATGATCTTATCTCTCAGCAGTGTTTTCTGGAAACAAGGAACAGAAAACAATGGCCACACCCTTCGTTCCCACTATGTTGTAACGCACTCACTTTTCACAAGAAATCTAGAACTTTCTAAAAAAGTAAAAAAGAAACTGCAAATGTTATTGGAACAGAAAATATTGGAAATACACAGGATGCCCACCAGTAATTGAAGAGAGAAAATACATTTTGCATAGAAGATCAGTCTTCTGACAAAGTGCCTCTCTCCAAAATATAAACCTATCTTTTCTCTTAATCTGGGCGCTTACAACTTTTTAGTTTCTAAAAGAGACATTAGTTACCTCCCATTAATCCAAGAGAAAGTGGCAGAATTAATGCAGTCAGCTTGATTTCACAACCTCCATTTGGGAAACTTTCAAAAAAATGCAATTAAGGCCAATGTCTTTTGACCAACTTAGTTTACTGACACATTTCAAAAATTCCAAAACAGTACTTCTATACATTCCAAAGTAATGTCATGTTTGTAATTTAAGCATTCAAAAGTGTCAGGAATTCCTGCTTTACATTGTGAGATTATGTACCAACCATTTTAGTACTCAAACAATTGACAACACAGATTTGCTTAATATTAAGAATAATGTGTCTGTACTTTTACAAATCAAAAATTGAAAAAAAAACATACAATGAAGTTTCTGGTGAAACACATGCTTCTTAACATATGTGCAAATCTCTTCAGCTAGTTTATAAGTTTTCAATTTGAACCGATAAAAGGCGATACTTTCAGCAACTGTTGTTATCACGAACGCTATCAGACCATCGAAGCTCATTCATCTACAGCATTAAAGATATAATGTTGCAACTCCCCCCGGAGGAAGGTCTCCTCACATGGCTTTGATACAACGTGGAGTATAATTCCAGTGTGTCAAGAAAGGTTATTTAATGTTTTAATTCCAGCCTGCACTCTCTAAATGTTTATAACGTGTTGGCTGTCGTGAGGAACTCTGCAAATCCATGCAAGCATGTTGCAGAGAGGTCTCTCCTGACTGCAAAAGTGCAATTCGCAGATAATGCAACAGGAACTAGCCTGTTAACCTGGCCTACCCTTTTAAGTCCACTGCTCTAAGTATGCAAATCCAGATGATTGTGGTCACCTAGATACTGCTGAGCTCAGCTGCAAGTACTTGAAAGCTTCAGGTTCCAGATCAATGGCCAGCTTTCTTTCTCTTGTTTTAATAAAAGATTGATTTTGCATTTGTAACAAAACCTGACATCTGAAGTGTGACAGACATAGAACTAGGAAAGATGTCGGGATGTTTTTCTTTTCGCAAAGGGTCAGTGACCTTTGGAATAAGTTGGCAGCTCACGCAATGGGTGCTGATTCACTGCTAACGCCCAAAAGGATGAGTTCCTGGAGGAGGCCGATAGCATAAGTAGGTGAGATGTTGGGCAATGTACCGCATGGTCACCTCTTGAAACTCGTTTTTGGTCGCCTTCAGGGTGGGGGGGGGCGCCGAAGAGGGATTTCCCAGAATTCTGTTCTACTTGAATTGGCCTAGTCTTTTATTCAAAAAATCTATTTTATTGCCTATCTCAAGAGATTACATGGCTGCTAGGTGGGTGGGGAGCAGTGAAGGTCCTGTTGCCTAGTTGCAACACGACTGAATGGGACAGACTCGACAAATCAGCTAGACTTCAACCGTCCATCATTTTCATATGTTCATACATTAGATTGTAAACAATTTTACAACACCAAGTTATAGTCCAGCAATTTTATTTTAAATTCACAATCGTTCGCAGCAAATTACCTAGCTTTCAAGAGAACAGCGTCCACGACACCACACAACCCTGCCACGGTAACCTCTGCAAGACATGCCAGCCAGATCATCGACACAGATACCACCATCACACGAGAGGACACCACCCACCAGGTGCATGGTTCATACTCCTGTGACTCGGCCAACGTTGTCTACCTCATACGTTGCAGGAAAGGATGCCCCAGAGCATGGTACATTGGCAAGACCATGCAGACGCTGCGACAACGGATGAATGGACACCGCGCAACAATCACCAAACAGGAGGGTTCCCTCCCAGTCGGGGAACACTTCAGCAGTCAAGGACATTCAGCCACCGACCTTCGGGAAAGCGTACTCCAAGGCGGCCTTCGAGACACACGGCAACGCAAAATCGTCGAGCAGAAATTGATAGCCAAGTTCCGCACCCATGAGGACGGCCTCAACCGGGATCTTGGGTTCATGTCACGCTACACGTTACCCCACCAGCGAACAAATGTTATCTGTTTTTAATATAACGGGTCAGTTGCTGTCTTTTCTATGTTTCTACCTCTCTCTATCTGTTTTTTTTTGGGTTTTTTTGGTGATTTGTATATTTGGAGACCTTGCAGGTAACACCTGTCTGTCTGCACACTGATTGCCTTGGCAACGGGCAGTTGAAAAAACTGTCTGTAATCACCAAGCATTGTTCTGTGATTTATAAATGCGATTTCATTTCGAGGATTTCATTTCCAACAACGTTCACCTGAGGAAGAGGAAGCCTCCGAAAGCTTGTGAATTTAAAATAAAATTGCTGGACTATAACTTGGTGTTGTAAAATTGTTTACAATTGTCAACCCCAGTCCATCACCGGCATCTCCACATCATACATTAGATGTAAGACCTCTATTTATATTTATATACTCGATCTCCAGTGGCCTTGCACACGGTGAGTCAAGACCATGTGTAGCCTTTAGGTGAAAGAGGGTCTGAGGCCATGGGAATTTTGGACCAGGGCACACAAGACGTAATTCAGTCTCATTTTAAAGTAATACATTCTGTCCTTATTTTTATATATATTGCCATTCTAAGTTCCCATGTCCCCGTTTACAATGGAATTAACTATGTGAATTGTCACACAGTAATTACAACCTCACGCCACTGGTGGAAGTGTTACTGAAGATACTCAGATCCCTAAACATAATTTTATAGATCAGTTTAATCATGTTTTTATGAAATATGTAATTTTTTTTAGTGACTTGCACATCTATGTATAATGGGCTCGAAGAAAAAAAGGCAGCCAAAAAAATAGGATCTGGTTTATTGTTCTTCTCGGAATATAAAATTTGAGTCAAGTAAAAAGTATGATGTGACAGATAGGGATATACCCACTGGTGTAACTCTTGGTAAGTTTGCTGACTCATACAGATGCCACTTCCCCTACACAGCAGTCAGTCACTGCTCCTCCCAATACTGCAAGATCCTAACACCTTCTAATACTGTCAGACTATGACTCCCTCCATGCTCCAAAACCCCATTCCCCAGTCACGCTGGACCCTAAAAACCAGCTCCCCAGACTTCCTCAAACTCAGATTCCAAAATTCTATTTCAGTACTCGCAAATCCCTAGACACGCTCCCCGTGATCTCTGATCCCTGAACAGTCTCTAATGCTCCAAGAAGAAGTTAATATAAAAACAAGGGCACCACATTGGAATAGGGAAATTCTTAGAAAGATGAGGAGTTAGCTAGCTGAAGTGAGGTGGATAGAGAAATTGGCACACAGGACTATAGATTCAACAATGAGATTTTTTTTGTAAAGGAAATTGCAAAGTTGCTTAATGTATACCATTAAAAATGGAGACAACTTCAAGTTTCAGGTTTCTATAGATATATAAAGAGGATAGAAATAAACTAAAATTGAAGATGAGTGTGTCTGGGGCCTATAGGAATGATAAAAATGATTGAAGACCAAATATGGGAAAATAAGGAAAGTAGTCGAAAGAGGAATAAGAAACATAAGAAATAGGAGCAGGAGTAGGCCATTCGGCTCTTTGAGCCTGCTCCATCATTCAATAAGATCATGGCTGATCTTCAACCTCAACTCCAATTTCCCACCCGATCCCTATATCCCTTGATCCCAACAATCTATCGATCTCAGCCTTGAGTATACTCAGCGAGTGTGCATCCACAGCCCTCTGGGATAGACAATTCCAAAGATTCACAACCCTGAGTGAAGAAATTTCTCAGCTCAGCCCTAAATGATCGACCCTTATCCTAAGACTATACCCCCTAGCTCTAGACTCTCCAAGCCAGGGGAAACAGCCTCCCCGCATCGACCCTGTCAAGCCCCCTCAGAATCTTGTATGTTTCAATGAGAACACCCCTCATTCTTCTGAACTCGAGAGAGTATAGGCCCATTCTACTCAATCTCTCCTCAGAGGACAACCCTCTCATCCCAGGAGTCAATCTAGTGAACCTTTGTTGCACCGCCTCTAAGGCAAGTATATCCTTCCTTAGGTAAGGAAACCAAAACTGTACACAGTACTCAAAGTGTGGTCACTCAATTGCAGCAAGACTTCCTTACTTCCAATCCCCTTGCAATAAAAGCCAACATACCATTTGCTGTCCTTACTGCTTGCCATACCTGCATGTTAACTTTGTGTTTCATGTTCAAGGACACCCAAATCCCTCTGAACACCAACATTTAGTAGTTTCGCACCATTTAAAAAATATTCTGTTTTTCTATTCTTCCTACTGAAGTGAATAACCTCACATTTCCCCACACTATACTCCATCTGCCACCTTCTTGCCCACTCACTTAACCTGTCTCTATCCCTTTGCAGACTCTTTGTGTCCTCCTCACAGCTTTGTATCATTAGCAAACATGGATACATTACACTCGGTCCCTTCATCTAAGTCATTAATACAGATTGTAAATAGCCGAGGCCCCAGCACTGGTTCTTGCAGCACCTCACTAGTTACAGCCTGCCAACCTGAAAATGTACTGTTTATTCCTACTCTGCTTTCTGTCCGTTAACCAATCCTCTATCAATGCTAATATATTACCCCCAACCCCATGAGCCCTTATCTTGAGTAAACGACCTTTTGTGTGGCACCTTATCGAATGCCTTTTGAAAATCCAAATATACTACATCCACTGGTTCCCCTTTATCTACCCTGCTAGTTACATCCTCAAAAAAATCCAGTAGATTTGTCAAACACTATTTCTCTTTCATGAACCATGTTGATTCTGCCTAATCATATTATGACTTTCTAAGTGCCCTGTTATCACGTCCTTAATAATGTATTCCAGCATTTTCCCAACGACTGATGTCAGGCGAACTGGCCTGTCATTCCCTGTTCTCTCTCTCCCTCCTTTCTTGAATAGTGGGGTTACATTTGCTACCTTCCAATCCTCTGGGACCATTCTAGAATCTAAGGAATTTTGGAACATCACAACCAACGCATTCACGATCTCAACAGCCACCTCTTTTAGAACCCTACGATATGGGCCATCAGGTCCAGGGGATTTGTCAGCTTTTAGTCCCATTAATTTCTGCAGTACCTTTTCTTTACTAATATTAATTACTTTAAGTTCCTCACTTTCATTAGACTCTTGGATCCCCACTATTTCAGGTACATGTCTTCCACTGTGAAGACAGACACGAACGTCTCTGCCATTTCCTTATTCCCCATTATAAATTTCTCCTGTCTCAGCCTCTAAGGGACCCACTTTTACTTTCGCTACTCTTATCCTTTTTACATACTTGTAGAAGCTCTTACAATCTGTTTTTATATTTCTTGCTAGTTTACTCTCATTCTATTTTCTCCCCCTTTATCAACTTTTTGGTCCTCCTTTGCTGGTTTCTAAAACTCTCCCAGTCCCCAGGCTTACTGCTCCTCTTGGCAACATTATAAGCCTCTTCTTTTAATCTAATACTATCCTTAACTTCTTTAGTTAGCCATGGATGGATCACTTTTCCCGTGGAGTTTTTATTCCTCAATCAAATGCATATTCATTGAGAATTATGAAATATTTCTTTAAATGTTCGCCGTTGCTTATCTACCATCATATCTTTTAATCTAATTCCCCAATCAACCTTAGCCAACTAGCCCCTCATACCTGTGTATATGGCTTTAAGTTCAAGTTTCTGACTTAAGTACATCACTCTCAAACTCAATATGAAATACTATCATATTATGATTACTCTTTTCAAGAGGGGGTAATATTCTGGCATGGGTGGAGGATTGGTTATCTAACAGGAAGCAGAGAGTTGGGATAAATGGTTCATTCTCGGACTGGCAACCAGTAGCCAGTGGTGTTTCGCAGGGGTCAGTGCTGGGTCCCCAACTCTTTACAATCTATATTAACAATTTGGAGGAGGGGACCGAGTGTAACATATCAAAGTTTGTAGATGATACAAAGATGGGAGGGAAAGTAGAGAGTGAGGAGGACATAAAAAACCTGCAGGGGGATAAAGACAGGCTGGGTGAGTGGGCGGAGATTTGGCAGATGCAATACAATATTGGAAAATGTGAGGTTATGCACTTTGGCAGGAAAACCCAGAGAGCAAGTTATTATCTTGATGGCAAGAGACTGGAAAGTACTGCAGTACAAAGGGATCTGGAGGTCCTAGTACAAGAAAATCAAAAAGTTAGTATGCAGGTGCAGCAGGTGATCAAGGCCAACGGAATGTTATTTTTTATTGCTAGGGGGATAGAATATAAAAACAGGGAGGTATTGCTGCAGTTATACAAGGTATTGGTGAGACCGCACCTGGAATACTGCATACAGTTTTGGTCTCCATACTTAAGAAAAGACATACTTGCTCTCGAGGCAGTACAAAGAAGGTTCACTCGGTTAATCCCGGGGATGAGGGGGCGGACATATGAGGAAAGGTTGAGTAGATTGGGACTCTACTCATTGGAGTTCAGAAGAATGAGAGGCGATCTTATTGAAACATATAAGATTGTGAAGGGGCTTGATCGGGTGGATGCGGTAAGGATGTTCCCAAGGATGGGTGAAACTAGAACTAGGGGGCATAATCTTAGAATAAGGGGCTGCTCTTTCAAGACTGAGATGAGGAGAAACTTCTTCACTCAGAGGGTAGGAGGTCTGTGGAATTTGCTGCCCCAGGAAGCGGTGGACGCTACATCATTAAATAAATTTAAAACAGAAATAGACAGTTTCCTAGAAGTAAAGGGAATTAGGGGTTACGGGGAGCGGGCAGGAAATTGGACATGAATTTAGATTTGAGGTTAGGATCAGATCAGCCATGATCTTATTGAATGGCGGAGCAGGCGCAAGGGGCCGATTGGCCTACTCCTGCTCCTATTTCTTATGTTCTTATGATCCCTTACTAATTAACCCTGTCTCATTACACAAGACAAGATCTAAAATAGCCCCCATGATTATTGCATTACCTTTGTTACAAGCTCCTCTTATTTCTTGATTAATACTCTGTCCAACAGTGTAACTACTGTTAGGGGGCCTATAAACTACTCCTACCAGTGTTTTCTGCCCCTTGTTATTTCTTATCTCCACCCATACTGATTCTACTTCCTGATCTTTCGAGCCAAGATCCTTTCTCACTACTGTCTTTATGTCATCCTTTATTATCAGGGCTATCCCCCCCCCTTCCTTTTCCATTTTATCTGTCTTTTCGAAAAGTAAAGTACCCTGGAATATTTAGTTCCCACCTTTGGTCACCTGGCAACCACGACTCAGTAATGGCTACTAGATCAAACCCATTTATCTCTATTTATGCTATTAATTCATCTATCTTGTTCCGAATGCTTTGTGCATTCAGATAAAGCCCCTTTAATTTTAAACTTATTACTACTTTTCCCCGATTTGACCTTATTCACTGATTCATTATTACCGCTAAACACTGTCCCTTCCCGACACCCTCTGCTTATCTTTACCCAAATCACTTCACTGCTCTACAGCCTTGAGTTTTCTCTTTAAATTTATAAATTACTTGAACCCTCCACCCTCCCCCTCTTTTAGTTTAAAGGAAAACAAGAAAGAAGTATGAGAAGAAAAGCTCAAACACAATCCAAATAATAAATTAATCAGGCATCCATCTCATTGTTGCTTGTGGTAATTTGGTAGCACAGAGCAGCTGCCAGATTTTGCCTACGTAAGTCACAGCATGCCAAAAGTAATTCATTACATGAAGCACTTAGCGATGTTTAGCTGTGATAAGACGCTATATAAATTCAAATGTTTCCTGTGCTGCTGGAACCAGTGCTGAATACCCTAATAACCTTCAATCTGTTGTTAAACAGCCACCAAGGTTAACTGTTTTTGCTAGAAGTCTAACATTCAATACTCCGCTGGGGGGACATTTTCTTGTAATCTTTAGCCTTATTTGGGGCTTGATGATTCTTTTCTTTGTATCATGAAATTTTGTTATCAAAGATAAGCAACTTGTTTCCAAACACATTAAGCAAAGCCTCTTCTAATTTGCCTTTCAAACTTCTTTTCTCCATAAAAAAATAAATTCCATTCTGCTGGTCTCTCTTCATAACTTTCAGTCCTAAACCTGAAATCATCCTTTTTGCTGTTCTGAGCTCAGTCCAATCCTTCAATGTCCTTGTGAAGGTGAAGTGCCTAAAACTTTACTGTATTCAAAATATGTTGTTCGTAACAGGTTTGAAACAAGTGTTTTCTAGAATTAAATGTTCTCAAGTGTGAACGCTTACATCAAAGGCTGCTCCAGTGCTATTCCCATTATATGGTATCTATGTATAAACCCCAGGGAAAGCACAATCGTAGTAAATGTATTTGATTCAAATTGAAATTCTCACATAGGAACAAAAGTTTCATGACTCCTGGCTTGCACTGCATGTAACAAACTCAGAGGGGTCAAATGATTTTATACAGCTTCATTCTAACAGTCAGTGATTTCGTTTGAGCTCCTTGATTGTGTAACACTTCAAGTCAGTTGTTATTCTGTGCAATTTTGCCATTCCTGTCTAATCGTTAGTGAAGCAGGTCCATTGCATAAAACTGCTTTGGACTCAGAACTGACTGGCAGACACTCAACAATCCTATTCAGAGTAACCTACAAAAAAACAGCAACTCCAGCTGAGTTGTTCTATCACACCACCTAAAGACAGCACAAAATATTAAAATGTGCTAACTTGGTTTGATCCAATTCCGAAAGCAAGCAAACGCATCAAAGAAAGTTCTGCTTGGTGGCAAGAGACTATAACTATTGCAGCAGCACAAAAAACACACAAGTTTCACTAACTTTCCGAGCTGATTCAGATGATGTAGAATAACACAGAGAAGCCTGTGCCAACTGGTCTGCTTCAGCAATGACCCAAACTGGATTGTTATGGTTGGTGTGAATTAGAATTGTGACATATCTATCCGCGTGAGCTCTCATTGCCAGACAATTGCTGCTTGGGAGGCCAGTAAGAACATTTTCTGCCTTGGGCAGTGAAACATTTGTGTACCCATAGCTTCCCAGAAAAAAAAAAGTGAAAATGAAGCAGCAGTGTTGGTGCTCTCCAATTTACCAGAGACCAAATTTCTTTCATACATTAAAAAAACGACTACTTCAAAAAATGACAATTTGCTATACTTCTGTACTGTGCTCTGGGATTAGGACAATTAAGGAACCTTTTCTAAAGGGGAAGTTTAAGAATTGAGGTCTGGAATTGGGAACTTGAAATTTGATCACCAATTCAGATTACAATGCTACCTGGAAAAATAGCTTTGGGTTTTTGAGACAATGCTAATAAAAAGCATCAAATCAGAAACTAGAAGTCATTCTCACCTCAACTGACCATGCAGGTTGTCTGGACTAATGTAGACATTTTTTGATGGTAAGGAAGAGAGGAAGGAAGGAAGGAAGGGAGGGAGGGAGGGAGAGAGAAAGAGAAAAAAATAGGTGGAGGTAGAGGAGAGAAAAGCAAAACAGAGAAAAGAGAGGGGAGAAAAGAAGAGGATAGTGAAGCAAGGAGAAGAGAAAAGTGAAGCAAGAAAAAAAAACTAACTGTCCCAAATTGAACTTCAGAAGAGTACTAGAGGGAGTTCTCTGATGAATGAATCATTATACATGGCATTGAGTGCAAAATGAAATAGATCAATTTTCCATCAGAAATTTCTCACCCTGTCAAAATTCCCTTTCTCTTATTCCACCTCACCAATTTGAACACTTTAATTTTGATCAAGACTGTGTGGAGGCATGATTTACTTCCATAGTAAACCTGTTATTTTGTAACTGGTTACCATAATTGTGATAGAATTTCAGGAAATGGTGGGAAGGATAAAGTATCTGGTATGGAATATACTAATAACATCATGAAGTGTCCAGGGCAAAAATGCATGTACCGGGGGGCGGGGGGGAAAGAGAACAGAAAAAGAACAGATCGACAAATGTTGCTAATTAGGGAAAAAATTTCAATAAGACAGTAAGACTTAGGATTAACAGCAACCACAGCTGCTGTTAGTTTCTTGTGTATTTGGTCAGTTTTGCCACTTGCTAAAGGATTTATCGGAACAAAGCAAATTCCAATATTGGTTCCAAAAAGCAAGAATCATGTGAACAAGATCAGCATCAACTGCAGCCGAGTGCTTTCGTTGTTAACGGGATTGTTGCAATCCAAAATTAGAAGCAAGATCAGAGGCAGCAACAACAGTCCTTAGAATAAATTACTCAAGCAAAAAAACTCACAAATCATTGCAAGGTTACACCACGGAAGGAGGCCATTCGGCCCATCGTGTCCGCGCCGGCTCTATGCAAGAGCAATCCAGCTAGTCCCACTCCCCCGCTGTATACCCAAACCACCCTACAAAGTTTTCCTTTCAAGTACTTACCCAGTTCCCTTTTGAAGGCCATGATTGAATCTGCCTCCACCATCCCCTTGGGTGGTGCATTCCAGATCCTGACCACTCACTGTAAAAAAGTTTATCTTCACGTCACCTCTGGTTCTTTTGCCAATCACCTTAAATCTATGTCCTCTGGTTCTTGACCCTTCCACCAATGGGAACTCTATCTACTCTGTCTAGACCCTTCATGATTTTGAATACCTCTATCAAATCTCCTCGCAACATTCTCTGTTCCAAGGAGAACAACCCCAGCTTCTCCAGTCCATCCAAGTAACTAAAGTCCCTCATTCCTGGAATCATTCTAATAAATCTCTTCTGCACCCTCTCTAAGGCCTTCACCATCTTTCCTAAAGTGCGGGGCCCAGAACTGGAAACAATACTCCAGTTGTGTTCGAACCACTGTTTTATAAAGGTTCATTATGACTTCCTTACTTTTGTACTCTATGCCTCTATTTATAAAGCCCAGGATCCCGTATGCCTTTTTAACAGCTTTCTCAACCTGCCCTGCCACCTTCAACGATTTGTGCACATATACCCCCAGATCTCTCTCTTCGTTTACCCCTTTTAGAATTGTGCCCTTCAATTTATATTGCCTCTCCTTGTTTCTCCTACCGAAATGCATCATCTCGCATTTTCTGCATTAAATTTCATCTGCCACGTGTCCGCCCATGCCACCAGCCTGTCTATATCCTCTTGAAGTCTATCACTATCCTCCTCACTATTCACTACCCGTCCAAGTTTTGTATCATCTGCAAATTTGGAAATTGTGCCCTGTACACCCAAGTCCAAGTCATTAATATATATCAAGAAAAGCAGTGGTCCCAGCATCGACCCCTGGGGAACACCCACTGTACATCTCCCTCCGGTCCGAAAAACAACCGTTCACCACTACTCTCTATTTCCTGTCACTAAGCCAATTCTGTATCCATGTTGCTCCTGCCCCCTTTATTCCGTGGGCCGCAATCTTGATGACAAGCCTACTATGTGGCACTTTATCAAACTCCTTTTGAAAGTCCACATACACCACATCAATTGCATTGCCCTCATCTACCCTCTCTGTTATCTCATCAAAAAACTCTATCAAGTTAGTTAAACATGATGTGCCTTTTACAAATCCATGCTGGCTTTCCCTAATCAATCCACACTGGTTCATCTGTCCCGGATTGTCGTTTTTAAAAGTTTCCCCACCAGAGGTTAAACTGACTGGCCTACTGTTGCTGGGTTTATCCTTACACCCTTTTTTGAACAAGGGTGTAACATTTGCAATTCTCCAGTTCTCATATCTAAGGAATATAATACATATATAAATATTTGAAACCCATTATCCATTTTACCAGCAAGTTTGAAGCATCCACATATTTAACATGATTTCCAAGTGTTATAAGAAAGTGGAAAAAACTTTTGTAGTAGATAGGCACTCTTAGCTTGCTTGATAGCCGAGTTTGCAATGCACTACCTGGTACTGGATTAAACTATGCAGAGCAGAAGGAACATGTTCAATTCCTGCACTGCGCTGGGTGAGCTGATGTCAGCCTGGGCACAGCAATTTCAACACAATCCTCAGGATACTTGTGTTTCCAGGGGGTGGTGAGGTGGGGGTGTGGAAAGCGATGCATGTGGATCCTGCTGCTGATCATTATCCATTGACCCCTGCTAGCAAGTGCACGTGTGTAGATGTTGGATAAGAACAGAGTCTGGCGTGGCTGTGATGCCTTCTACAGCTTAACAACTTGCCAATATTCACCTAGATAAGCTTGACACCTGTGATACTGTAGCCCAGCATGAATCAATACCTTCATGAGAAAAGGGTAGAAAATAGAATTTTTTTAAAAATACAAGACGGGTGTTCTTCTCACTGGGGTTAAATGTTGCTGGAAAAACATTGGTGGACTCTACATTGTGGGTTCAGTTGACCTCAAACCTGCTCAATGTCTATCCCCTCAACCATTCCTATCATCCCAGATGACCCACCGTCCCTGATCAAAATGGCGTACCAGCATTAATGCAGCTTTATAACCTACTACTAGGGGGTGGTAAATAAAGTTGAATGCTGGCTTGCCCTCTGAACTTCCAGCTCTCCACATTAGGGTGCACTCTACTTCTACTCAGCAACTCCCGAAGACGGTGAGTTTTCAGGGATTAACAACTCACCATGTAGCCCAGCAAGCTCTTTCTTTATTGACAGCACAAATTCCCACCTTTCCAACAAGCTCTAACATTTCAAAACAAGATGTACAGCATAGTGCCAAAACAGAATCACTAACACTCAGTCACGGAATGAGGGACAAACAGATCAAGTGCTAAGCTGAGTTGAAACCCGAGTCACACCAAGTGGGTAGATGCCAAGCAGAGGCTTAAGCAACTCCCTGCAGGGGAATGGGAGACACACTTTCTCATATCCAGCTCCAGAAGGTACAGGTAGCAGACAATCTGCTGGCCCCCTCTGTAGTTCAAGTTCAAGATCAGGCATATTAAAGCTGGAGGGGATAACTTACCAGAAAAAAAGATATTAAAATATAAACATACAACATGAAAATAAACAAGATTACAATTTGTTTAATCACTGACGCCAGTGGATAAACACCCTGCATATTTCTCTGCTCCTGTTTTCTAAAGTTGGTATTAGAAAAATACAGGAAAACACATTTTGGCAGATGTTATGCAATGAGAAACAACATGCGTGGGCAGGTGCACAGGAAATTCAGGACTCTAAAGGATAACAGCCACTGCTACAATCAACAATTATTGCTTTTCAGTACAATTACATTTTGAAATCAATGTCTCTGGTTTTAGCATTTGCCATGGGAACAGCAGCCACAAGCTCAAATGTACTCCATTGGCAACAATGATGCTACAATCAAGCATCATTATCAGATGTCATCTACAAGAAATGCACAGAAATGGCAGGACTAGTTCCCCCAAAAAAAGGTGCCCATTGCCTGGAGATAGAGCGGAGCGCACCTGAGCGGGACCAGAGGCGAAAGACCCAAGAGTGGGGCTATAAGGAGCAGTGACCCGAGGCTCAAGACCAGAGTGGAGCAGACCTGAATGGGACCAGAGAAGAGAGACCAGAGTGGAGCGGACCTGAATGGGACCAGAGGAGAGAGACCCGAGAGTGGGGATAAAGGAAAGGCGACCCAAGGCCAGAGACCAGAGCGGAACGGACCTGAATGGATCAAAAACAACAGAAAACCAAGGAGTTTCATCACAGGACAGCAGGTAAGTGATTGATTGGTAAGTATTACTGTTTTTTTTTCTCTGAACGAGGGCATTGGTTTAAACCAAGAGCTGGGAAACTAAAAAGGGTGAGGTTCATCAGGGTAAGTAATCAGTAAAGGAATTAATAAGACTATTTTAAGTCTTTACTTTGTTTCTGTTAAGTGAGTTAGTAATCTAATAAATAGAGGTATGGCAGGGCACCTCAGACCCGCTGAATGCACATCTTGTGCCATGTGGGAACTCCAGGACACTTCCCGTGTCCTGGGCAACTACAGGTGTAGGAAGTGTCGTCAGCTGGAGGAGCTCGAGCTCCGGATTTCGGAGCTTGAGCAGCAGCAGGCGTCACTGCAGTGCAACCGCGAGGCTGAGAGCTACGTGGACAGCATGTTTCAGGAGGTGGTCACCCCGCAGCTTGAGAGTGCAGGCAGACTGAGTGACCGCCAGACAGACAAGGAGGAGTAGGCAGATAGTGCAGGAGTCTCTCTAACCAGTATTCAGTTCTGGAGTGCAGCCAGAGCCAAGACCATAGCACCATGGGTGGCTCAGCTGTACAGGGCTGGGGTGGGGGGGGGGGGGGGGAAGAAAGGTCAGGAAAGCAATAGTGATAGGGGATTCTGTAGTTAGAGGAGCAGACAGGTGTTACTGCGGCCACAGATGTGATTCCAGGATAGTATGTTGCCTCTCTGGTGCCAGGGCCAAGGATGTCACTGAGCGATTGCAGAACATTCTGGAGGGGGAGGGTGAACAGCCAGAGGTCATGGTCCATACCGGTACCAACGACACAGGTAGAAAGAGGGATGAGGTCCTGCAGGCAGATTTTAAGGAGTTAGGAAAGAGATTAACAAGCAGGACCTCAAAGGTAGTAATCTCTGGATTACGTCTGGTGCCATGGGCTAGCAAGTATAGAAATAGGAGGATAGAGCAGATGAATGCGTGGCTGGAGAGTTGGTGCAGGAGGGAGGGCTTTAGATTCCTGGGGCATTGGGACCAGTTCTGGGGGAGGTGAGATCTGTATAAGCCGGACAGGTTGCACCACAATGGAGCTGGGACCAATGTCCTCGCGGTGGGAGGGTTTAAAACTAATTTGGCAGGGGGATGGGCACCAGGATGTTGCATTGGAAAGGAGAAACAAGGGGCACAAAGGATCGAGAGAGAAAGATAGCACTAGAGCAAGAAATATTACGGTATTAGGTGGGAGCAGACTAAGAGAGAGTACAAGTCTAAGACTGGTTTGCAGTGCATGTGTGCAAACACATGAAGCGTGGTAAACAAGGTTGGTGACCTGCAGGCGCAAATAGCCACATGGGAATATAATGTTGTGGTGATAACAGAGGCCTGGCTCAAAAAAAGGCAGGATTGGGTACTAAATATTCCTGGATACAAGGTGTTCAGGAAAGATAGGGAAGGAAAAAAAAGGAGGTGGGGGGGGGGGGGGGGTGGGTGGCAGTACTGATTAAGGAGAATATTGGACTGCTGGCGAGAGAGGATGTCTTGGAGGGATCAAGGACAGAATCTATCTGGTTAGAATTAAGAAACAATAGAGGTGCCATTGCACTACTGGAGGTATTTTATAGGCCACCAACTAGTGGGAAGGATACAGAAGAGCAAATTTGCAGGAAAATTACAGAGAGGTGCAAAAGCTATAGAGTAGTGATAACAGGGGACTTCAACTATCCTAATATAGACTGGGATAATAATAATAAAAGGGGTAAAGAGAGAGAGGAATTTTTGAAATGTGTTCAGGATAACTTTCTTGACCAGTATGTTTCCAGCCCAATGAGGAAGGAGGCATTGCTAGACTTGGTTCAACGGAATGACGCGGGCCAAGTGCAGCAAGTGTCAGTGGGGGAGCATTTAGGGAGCAGCGATCATAGTATCATAAGGTTTAGAATGGCTATGGAAAAGGACGAGGACCACTCCAAAGTAAAAATACCCAATTGGAGGAGGGCCAATTTCAGTGGGATGAGAACAGATCTGGCCTGGGTAAATTGGAATCAAAGATTGGCAGGCAAAACTGTAACTGAACAATGGATGGCCTTTAAAGAGGAGATGGTTCGGGTACAGTCTAGGTACATTCCCACAAGGAAGAAAGGTCAGGCAACTCAAGTTAAAGCTCCCTGGACGACAAAAGAGATTGAGAGTAAGATGAAGCAGAAAAAAGGGGCGTGTGACTGATGTCAGGTTGATAGTACAAGTGAGAACCAGGCTGAATATAGAAAGTTCAGAGGGGAAGTGAAAAAGGAAATAAGAGCGGCAAAGAGAGAGTATGAGAATAGATTGGTGGCCAACATAACAGGGAATCCAAAAGTCTTCTACGGGCACATAAACAGTAAACGGGTAGTAAGGAGGGGGTGGAGCCTATTAGGGACTATAAAGGAGATCTACTCATGGAGGGAGAGGGCATGGCCAAGGTATGAAATGAGTACTTTGCATCTGTCTTTACGAAGGAAGGAGATGCTGCCAGAGTCTCAGTAAAAGGAGATATAGTTCAGATACTGAATGAGCTAAAAATTGATGAAGAAGTACCAGAAAGGCTGGCTGTACTTAAAGTAGATAAGTCACCCGGTCCGGATGGGATGCATCCTAGGTTGCTGAGGGAAGTATGGGTGGAAATTGCAGAAGTACTGGCCATAATCTTCCAAACATCTTTAGATACGGGGGTGGTGCTAGAGGACTGGAGAATAGCAAATGTTACACCCTTGTTCAAAAAAGGGTGTAAGGATAAACCCAGCAACTATAGGCCAGTCAGTTTAACCTCGGTGGTGGGGAAACTTTTACAAACGATAATCCGGGACAGAATTAGCAGTCCCTTGGATGAGTGTGGATTGATTAGGGAAAGCCGGCATAGATTTGATAAAGGCACATCATGTTTAACTAACTTGATAGAGTTTTTTGAAGAAGTAACAGAGAGGGTAGATGAGGGCAATGCAATTGATGTGGTGTATATGCACTTTCAAAAGGCGTTCGATAAAGTGCCGCATGGTCGGCTCGTCATCAAGATTGCGGCCCATGGAATAAAGGGTGCAGTAGCAACATGGAACGATTCCAGGAATGAGGGACTTTAGTTACATAGATAGACTGGAGAGGCTGGGGTTGTTCTCTTTGGGACAGAGAAGTTTGTGAGAAGATTTGATAAGAGGTATTCAAAATCATGACGGGTCTAGACAGAGTAGAGAAAGAAACTGTTCCCATTGGCAGAAGGGTCAAGAACCAGAGGACATAGGTTTAAGGTGATTGGCACAAGAAGCAAAGGTGACCCGAGGAATAACCTTTTTACACAGTGAGTGGTCAGGATCTGGAATGCACTGTCCGAGGGGGTGGTGGAGGCAGTTTCGATCATGGCCTTCAAAATGGAACTGGATAAGTACTTGAATGGAAAAAATTTGCAGGGCAGGGGAGTGGGGCTAGCTGGATTGCTCTTGCATAGAGCCGACGCAGACTCGATGGGCCAAATGGCCTCCTTGCGCACTATAACCTATGATTCTATACACAAGCATCAGATAAGGCCTCCACTTAATTGTCACAATACTAGAAAAACCCCACAGCTCGAATACGCCTTGCAATTTGCTGCCCTCCTTCCTCTCCTCCCCCCACCTGCAACACTACTAGTGGCAGAGGAGAAATTGATTCCAAGTTTGCTCCAGAGTGGAATTCATGCCAGATCTTTCCTCCTTAACCCAGGGACATTACAACCAATTGCCATGCCCCCTTACTGCTGTCCCAGCTGAGATCTGTTAATTTAGCATAGAGCAGAGATTGTACCTTGGATAGATGAGATTTCATTCCGGTTACCTCTAGACTTGACTATGCCAATGTTTTCAAATCCCTCCATGGCCTTGCCCCTCCCTGTATCTATAACCTCCTTCAGCAACCCTCAGATCTCTGCACTCCTCCAATTCCGGCCTCTTGCACGTTCCCGATTTTAATCGTTCCATCATTGACGGCCGAGCCTTCAGCTGTCTAGGCCCTCAGCTCTGGATTTCTCTTTAAACCTCTCTCCTCCTTAAGGCACTCCTTAAAACCTACCCCTTTGATCAAGCTTTTAGTCACTTGTCCTAATATCTTGTGGCTCAAATTTTGTTTGATAATGCTCCCGTGAAGCACCTTGGGACATTTTACTACATTAAATGCAATTTGTTGTTATTGTAATATCATACCTTATATTTATATACAGGGTGTCTATACATCGATATCTTAATTTATCCCACCCACCTGAAAAATGTATGTGCCAATACTGTGGCCACTTGAAATTGGTTACCACTTATTTGAACCAGCAATGACTCAACTATTTAATAAGTGTGACTTTGGGTTCCTTTTCTTCTCTGATGTCTTTAATTACTTTTGAGGAGATATGCAAGATGAGTATCAGCTATGTGGAACGGAAATTCCTTCACCGTTATTCAAGTGAAAGAGGACTCACCCAAGTGATAGAGATAATTAATATTAATCACCAAGCTATGAGCTTCTTATAAGGACGAAGGTTAATAAAAGACACAAGTGTTCAGTCTCTCAAAAATTCACAATGCAGATGCCTACCTGATCCAAACTAAGAGCGTTGCTACCAATAGCTACTACAGATTCAAGACATTTATTGTAGATAGAGACACTAAGTGAATGTTGTAAACCAGCCAAATCTTTCTTCTTTCACATTACAGGCATGATGTGATTGCACTAGAGAGGGAACAGAAGAGATTTACAAGGATGTTGCCAGGGCTGGAGAATTCTAGCTATGAGAAAAGGTTGGATAGGCTGGGGTTGTTTTCTTTGGAACAAAGGAGGTTATGGGGAGATTTAACTGAGGTATATAAAAGTATGACCGTGTTAAATAGAGTGGATAGGGAGGACCTATTTCCCTTAGCAGAAGGGTCAGTGACCAGGGGGCATAGATTTAAAGTAATTGGTTGAAGGATTAGAGGGGAGCAGGGGAGAAATTTTTTCACCCAGAGGGTGGTGGGAGTCTGGAACTCACTGCCTGAAAGGGTGGTAGAGGCAGAAACCCTCAACTCATTTAAAAAGTACTTGGATATGCATCTGAAGTGCCGTAACCTACAGGGCTATGAACCAAGTGCTGGAAAGTGGGATTAAGCTGGATAGCTCTTTTTCGGCCTGCACGAACATGATGGGCCAAATGGCCTCCTGTGTCGTAACTTTCTATGATTCTATGATTTAACTTGTTTCTTAACAAACTTGATAGTTTCCATCCCAAATTTTCTGGTTTCTAATGTAGTATTCAGAGAATACAAAGGAATACATACTTTTTAAAAATTTGTTCATGGGATGTGGACGTCGCCGGCAAGGACAGTATTTATCGCCCATCCCTAATTGCCCTGGAGAAGGTGGTGGTGAGCGGCCTTCTTGAACTGAATATTTTTTCTATCGCATCGTTAAAAAAAGATTCACTGTGCGTCAAGAGTTTAAACTCTCATTACTTTGTGAATATGGTCAGGTTTCAGTTCATTGGGGGCGAGAGTTCACATAAGATGGAATTAATTTTTTTTTGAGTTGGGTACAGGTAGTAGTATTTCAAGAGCTAAACTGTAAGGACCACCCGAGAGTTGCCTGGTGTGCATAGCTCAGTTACAGTAGAGGAAGAGGATTGCATGCCGGATACCCAAGGAAACTAATTTTGAATCAGGGACGGGGACTCACCATAATTAACGTAAACAAATTAACAGTAATTGAGAAAATAATGGCACTGAAGAGTGACAAATCCCCAGGACCAGATGGTTTCCATCCCAGGGTGCTAAAGGAAGTAGGTGATAGCATTGCAGAAGCCCCAACTATAATCTTCTAAAGTTCTCTCGATTCAGGAGCCGTTCCTTTATATTGGAAAATTGCACATCACTCTGTTATTTAAGAAAGGTGAGAAGTGGAAACCAGGGAATTGTCGACCAGTTAGCCTAACATCTGTTGTCGGGAAATTACTAGAGTCTATAATTAAGGATAGAGTGACTGAATACCTTGAAAATGTCAGCTGATCAGAGAGAGCCAGCATGGATTTGTGAAGGGTAGGTCATGCCCGACAAACCTGACTGAATTTTTTGAAGAGGTGACTCAAGTAGTGGACAGGGGAATGTCAATGAATGTTGTTTATATGGACTTCCGGAAGGCATTTGATAAAATCCCTCATAAGAGACTGTTAACTAAAGTTGAAACTCATGCAAATGATTGATCTGATTAGGAAAGTGGCTGAGCAGCAGGAGACAGAGAGTAGGGATAATGGGCAAGTTCTCAAATTGGCAGGATGTGACCAATGGTGTCCCACAGGGATCTGTGTTAGGTCCTTAACTATTCACTGTATTTATTAACAACTTAGATGACGGGATAGAGAGCCACTATCCTAGTTTGCCGATGACACAAAGATAGGGAGCATTGTAAGCAGTGTAGATGGAAGCATAAAATTACAGAGAGTTATTAATAGATTAAGTAAGTGGGCAAAACTGTGGCAAGTGTGAGGTCATCCACTTTGGACCTAAAAAGGATAGATCAGGGTACTTTCCAAATGGTGAAAAGCTCGAATCAGTGGAGGTTCAAAGAGACTTAGGGGTCCATATACTTAAATCTTTAAAATGTCATGAACAGTTACGGAAAATAATCGAAAAGGTTAATGGAATGCTGGCCTTTATATCTAGAGGACTAGAATACAAGGGGGTAGAAGTTATGCTATAGCTATACAAAGCCCAGGTTAGACCACACCTGGAGGACTGTGTTCAGTTCTGGGCACCACAGCTTGGGAAGGATGTACTGGCCTTGGACAGAGTGCAGCGTAGATTTATTAGAATGATACCTGGACTCCAAGGGTTAAATTACAAGGAGAGATTATACAAACTAGGGTTGTATACCATAGAATTTAGAAGATTACGGGGTGATTTGATCCAAGTTTTCAAGATATTAGGAGGAATTGATAAGGTAGATAGAGAGAAACTATTTCTGCTGGTTAGGGAGTCTAGACTAGGGGACTTTCAGAAGTGAAGTTAGGAACACTTATACATGCAAAGGGTGGTAGAAGTTTAAAACTCTTCCATAAATGGCAGTAGGTGCTAGCTCAATGGTTAATTTTAAATCAGAGATTCATAGATTTTTGTTAACCAAAGGTATTAAGGGATATGGGGCTACGGCAGGTATATGGAGTTAGGTCACAGATCAGCCAGTGAATGGCAGAACAGACTTAAGGGGCTAACTACTCCTGTTCCTATGTTATACACTGGTAGGTCAAAGGCATTTATCAAGATAAAAGAGTGGTTTAAACTAGTTACCTTTCCAAAAGCAGAGTTACTAGCATTAGTGTCACTGATACCAAGCCCAGCTACAATGTCAGACATACCATTTTGTCTACCCTAGCAGCTCTACATTTCCATTCATTGCAGCTAGACCCAATTTTGAAAATGCTTAGTACAAGAATAATAAGTTCATTGTCACATTCAATAAATCTACTAAACCTTGGCTGACTGTGGAGCCATTAGAAAATACAAAATATAAAGATTCTTCAAATTGAAAAATTGCAAACTATCTTTACATAAAATACATAGACAACTAGAATGATACAGGTACAGGTGTCATGCAACACTTTTCATGGCTGATGGATGTGCTACATCGTTTGGGGATTGAAAGTAAAGCTGGGAAAAAAACACTGATCTTACCTTCACCACCTTCTGGAACATACGACGCTGTAATGATGTCTATATCAGCACAGTTCATAACAATCTGATTGGTTGCTTGTCTTACCTGCAAACATAGACACAACATATAAATATTAGTAGACTAAATAGAGAAATACCTTTACAATGACTAGAAATACACTTTCGATCATATCGCTTGTTTAATGGATATTTTGATCTTAAAGGATCTCTCATTCCCACCTTCCAACCCCATTTTGGAAATTTAATTCCGCCTCCTTGACCGTTGCAAATTATGTTTGTAAGCTGATTGCTAGGAGGTGCAAAAGCACAACCGAGGGTAACTGACCCTCTGATTTTCTAGCGTCCCTACCTGGGGAAGCACCAGGTACCTTCTCTGCACCTCTCTCTTACATGGAACAACTGATATCTGAAACTTTGCATGTGGGGAAATCAAAAAGACACAACCCCTCATCCTACCTCTACGTAGCACAGCTTGCGGGGTGATACTTCAAATGCACTAAGCAGTACAAGCACCATTTACACATTTCAACTTTTATGTATGATACAGACTCTTTATAGTACCCATCAACTCTGCATAGGCGAAAATATTTTTTTTATTAACTCCATCCAATGCTGCACAAACCTGTAGACACGTGTTGTACTTTAGACTTAAAAAGAAAACATGTATTAAGTCCCCTAACTTGTGCGACTAACTTCGGCAGCATACAATTTAATTTTTTTTTAAAAATTGTCACAGAAGTATTTGATCTTCTGCAGAATTTAATCTTCACATATCTTCCCAGCTTTTTGCTGAAATATATCAATTTACTGTAACCTCATTCACAAAGAGAAATAATCAGTTTCATAAATATTGTGGATTCAGCAATAACTAAATATTTTTACCATCTTAGATATGGTAAAAGAATGTACACCATCAATAAGTGGCTTGTTCTTTTGTATTAGAGGAACATTTTTGAACACAGTGTACTTGCAGTGAAAATCCCGACGTATATTCAAATTTAATAGCAAGTTAGCTGCTACGTTAGCAAACCACAGAAATCAATTTGGTCTGAAGCAATACCTCTAACAATTTACACTTACATGGCACCCTTAACCTAGCGAAACATCTAAAGCTGCTTCATAAAGGAGATGGGGGAAAAGATATCAAGAGACGCTGAGCAGGAATTGTAAGAATAATTACTAACGGTAATTAGGGGAGGTCGAAGAGGTAGGCTTTGAGAACGAGAATGCTTTTGAATGGGAGATGTAGTGACACAAAGGGGTTTAGGATAAGATTCCAGAGTGCAAGGGGCAGGATGCTTGAAGGCTCTCTCAACAATGGTGGACAGGGATAGTGGAAATGTAATGTAGTCCAGACTCGGAAATGCAGATGGTGCAAGTTGGGATATGGGAATGGAGGAGGATGCAGAGGCAAAAAGTAGAGCAATGTGATGGACTCACGGAATCATACCTTTCAGCCAATTTCCCAGGCTCTTCCATCACCATCTCTGGGTATGTCCTGTCCCACCAGCAGGACAGACCCACCAGAGGTGGCAGCACAGTGGTATAGTCATGAGGGAGTGGCCCTGGGAGTCCTCAACATTGACTCCTGAAGGACATAGCTGCCAGACTGAGTGTGCGGCAGGTGGTGAGAGAACATGAGAAAAATAACCTACTTGACCTCATCCTCACCAATCTACCTGTCGCAGATGCAACTGTCCATGACAGTATTGGCAGAAGTGACCATCGCACAGTCCTTGAAGAGATGAGGTCCCATCTTCACACTGAGGACACCGTCCATCGTGTTGTGCGGCACTGCCACTGTGCTAAATGGAATAGATTCAGAACAAATCTGGCAGCTCAAAACTGGGCATCCATGAGGTGCTGTGGACCATCATCAGCAGCAGAATTGTATTCCAGCACAATCTGTAAACTAATGGCCCGGCATATCCCTCACTCTACCATTACCATCAAGCCAGGGGATCAACCCTGGTTCAATGAGGACTGCAGAAGAGCATAAGAAGAACATAAGAAATAGGAGCAGGAGTAGGCCAATCGGCCCCTCGAGCCTGCTCCGCTCCTATAAGCATGCCAGAAGCAGCACCAGACGTACCTAAAAATAAGGTGCCAACCTTGTGAAGCTACCACACAGGACCAAGTGCATGCTAAACAGCGGAAGCAGCATGCTATAGACAGAACTAAGCAATCCCATAACCAACAGATCAGATCAAAGCTCTGCAGTCTTGCCACATTCAGTCATGAATGGTGGTGGACAATTAAGCAACTAACAGGGGAGGAGGCTCCGTGAACATCCCCATCCTCAATGATGGCAGAGCCCAGCACATGAGTGCAAAAGACAAGGCTGAAGCATTTGCCACCATCTTCAGCCAGAAGTGCCGAGTGGATAATCCATCTCGGCCTCCTCCCAAGATCCCCACCATCATAGAAACCAGTCTTCAGCCAATTCAATTCACCCCACATGATATCAAGAAACCGCTGAGTGCACTGGATACAGCAAAGGCTATGGGCCCCGACAACATCCCGGTTGCAGTGCTCCAGACTTGTGCTTCAGAACTAGCCGCGCCTCTAGCCAAGCTTTTCCAGTACAGCTACAACACTGGCATCTACGCGACAAAGTGGAAAATTGCCCAGGTATGTCCTGTCCACAAAAAAGGACAAATCCAATCGGGCCAATTACTGCTCCGTCAGTCTACTCTCAATCATTAGCGAAATGATGGAACGTGTCGTCAACAGTGCTATCAAGCGGTACTTACTCACCAATGCTCAGTTTGGGTTCCGCCAGGACAACTCGGCTCCAGACCTCATTACAGCCTTGGTCCATGAAAAGAACAAAAGAGCTGAATTCCAGAGGTGAGGTGAGTGTGACTGCCCTTGACATCAAGGCAGCATTTGACCGAGTGTGACATCAAGGAGCCCTAGTAAAATTGAAGTCAATGGGAATCATGGGGGAAACTCTCCAGTGGCTGGAGTCATACCTAGTACAAAGGAAGATGGTAGAGGTTGTTGGAGGCCAATCATCTCAGCCCAGGACATTGCTGCACGAGTTCCTCAGGGCAGTGTCCTAGGCCCAACCATCATCAGCTGCTTCATCAATGAACTTCCCTCCTTAATGTCAGAAGTGGGGACGTTGGCTGATGATTTCACAGTATTCAGTTCCATTTGCAATTCCTCAGATAATGAAGTAGTCCCTGCCCGCATGCAGCAAGACCTGGACAACATCCAGGCTTGGGCTGATGTCTGGCGCAAATGTCTTGCCACTTAAGTGCCAGGCAATGACCATCTCCAACAAGAGTGTCCAACCACCTCCCCTTGACGTTCAACGGCATTACCATCTCCAAATCCCCCACCATCAACATCCTGGAGGTCACCATTGACCAGAAATTTAACTGGACCAGCCACATAAATACTGTGGCTACAAGAGCAGGTCAGAGGCTGGGTATTCTGCAGCGAGCGACTCATCTCCTGACTCCCCAAAGCCTTTCCACCATCTACGTGGCACAAGTCAGGAGTGTGTTGGAATACCCTCCACTAGCCTGGATGAATGCAGCTCCAACAACACTTCAGGACAAAGCAGCCCGCTTTATCAGCACCCCATCCACCACCTTAAACATTCACTCCCTCCACCATCGGCGCACCATGGCTGCAGTGTGTATCACCTACAAGATGCACTGCAGCAACTTGCCGAGGCTTCTTCGACAGCACCTTCCAACCCGTGACCTCTACCACCTACAAGGACAAGGGCAGCAAGCACATGGGAATACCACCACCTGCATGTTCCCCTCTAAGTCACACACTATCTTGACTTTGAAATAGATCGCCATTCCTTCATCGTCGCTGGGTCAAAATCCTGGAACTCTCTACTTAACAGCACTGCAGGAGTATCTTCACCACACAGACTGCAGCGGTTAAAGAAGGTGGCTCAACACCTTCTCAAAGGCAATTAAGGATGGGCAATAAATGCTGGCCTTGCCAGTGACACCCACATTCCATGAATGAATAAAAAAATATGCTGAGACAGGCAGGAATGGTGATACCACAAACGTGCACCTCTAATAATAGAAAAACACGCATTTATGTTTTTTTTAAAACAGGTGCTCTTCTAAATTTGGATGTAAAGCACAACTTTGGGAAAAAAGTAGCAAGAATAATGAGAGGTAGTCAGCTTGCAAAATCCCATCAGATCAGCTGTTCCTTTCTTCACTCTCCTCCTCCCACAAATGTACGTTTGCATTTGTAGCCCCCAACTGGAGTTTTGTAATTCATATTAGGACTACAGTGTGATGTGCTGAACGTAGGCATTGAGTGATTCCAAATTATAAATGCATCCCAAGCAATTCACTTCAAATCCAAATCCATGATGTAGAGCACCCCTTTTATTCATCAAAAGGAGCCAATTTCAGATCCGCCCAGAAAACAGGTATAACGACATAATTACGGGAGAATGACATTTACAGGATCCATAACAAAGGCACAGTCTTATACACAATACTTCAAATAGTGTTCTGCATAATTAATTGAGTCACATTTCTATTAAAAGCAGGGCCTGGGTGAAGTCATAGTTACAAATACACAAAAAAACATAGCATTAGCAGAAACCAAATGAAATACTGGACATGAAGATGAAAATTTTTGTACAATTCTCCCTCCAAAGTAGCTGAATATCCTGCAAGGTCCTTTGGCAGGCAGAACTACACTGAATGATCAAGCCACTATCAACAAGACGTGAAAGTTATAATGACTAAATTATATATATATATATACACTCACTCCAATGCAATATGAATTCTAGACAACTTTTAGCGTATTGAGACCGTAATCCAACCATGGACACGAGATTAAGTAAAATGATCGAAGTATCATGATTGTGATTTGCACCACAGAAACCCCCCCTCAATTAGATTACTGCCTTATAATATATTGACATCAATCTTGCAAACTCCATATATCTCCACAGATCTCATGTTATTTGCCCACACTACAATGCCAGTGAGGCATGCTCCAACTTATTCTCATTGGGAAAAGAGTGGATTATTTTGTAGAAAACAAAGAACATGATAATAAGCTGAAGATGCCACAAAGGAATAACTTCTTCCCATTTTGTCGTGAACTGGCACACAATGCCAACCAGTACAGCAGATACTGGTGGAGTTGTGTGTCAAAAGAAAACTAATCAATGTGGCTTTCAAAGAGTAGAAAGTTTGGTATAGGGCAAAGATGAAAAATTAATCAAATCAAGCCTTGCCTGTACCACCCAGTCGGTGGGCTGGATGGACTGATTGGCCATTTCTCTTTTCCTTTTAATTTCAGAGGTGTAGATAGAATTCAAAAACTGGAGCAAAGTTACCATGTATAACTCATTTGCACATATCACTCCGCTTTAAGAAAGGAGAGAGAGGGAAACCGGGGAATTATAGACCAGTTAGCCTAACATCTGTTGTGGGGGAAATGTTGGAGTCTATAATTAAAGGATAGGGTGACTGAACACCTCGAGAATTTTCAGTTAATCAGAGAGAGCCAGCATGGATTTGTGAAAGGGTGTTTTGTTTAAATTGCTAATAACTGCTACTGTAGCACAGTGTGTGTGTAACAGCTGCTGGGACTCAGGCTGTATGAAACAAAGTGGCTGAAACAATTAGGTAAATCAAATTCTTTCCTTTTAAAAAACATTAGAATTATTTAACAAGCTGCATTTATATAGTGAACATCCCAAGGTGCTTCACAAAGAGGAAAATGGATGCAGAACAATTAGGAGAGGTGACTGAAGGCATGGCTGAAAGGCTGGGTGTTGAAGAGGCTTTTGAAGGTGGGAACAGAAATGGCAGGGCAGTAAGGTTTATGGAGAATTCCCTAGTACACGGCCAAGATGGTTGAAGCATTGCCACTGAGGGGGTGGGGGGGGGGGATGCCAAGGATGCTAGTCAGAAGAGTGAAGAAAATACACCAGTATACATGGCTGAAAGAGGTTGCAGAGGTAAAGCTAGCAAGGCCATGGAGGAGTTTGTAAACTAGGATGAGGATTTTGAAATCAGTGCACTAGAGGAAAGAAGCATGGGACACAATGCTGGTGCTGGAGTTTTGGATGAGTTTGGAGTTTATGTAGGATGGAGCTTGGAGATCAGCAAGGGAAGGACTGGAGAAGTCGAACCTAGGCGAAGGTGTGGATGAGGGTCTCAGTGACATTGGAGGTGAGGCAAAGATGGGCTATGTTGCAATGGTAGAAACAGGCAGTCTTGGTGATGGGCAGGATAACCTGGTTTTAAGTTCAAGTCTGGCTCAAACATGAAATTGAAGTCGGGCAATATCAGACTCAGCTCGAGAGCCAGCAAAGAGGAGGGAGTGAATCAGGTGGCGTGGGGGGCTAGGATGGGGAGTTTTTAAAACAGGATTATTTGAATTGTGCCAATGTTAACAGGAGGGAAGTTTGCCAGCTTCCAAAACATTTTATGAAGAATTTCTTCCCCCTCCACACAGTGGAAATTGAAAAAGATAGATTCACTGTTTTATAGTGCCTTATGTCACAGAAACACTTTACATACAATGAATTAGTTTGAAATGCAGTGATTATGCAGGCAAAATGGACATAACAAGATTAATCTGATTTTGATGGCACTGGTTCAGGATTTTTTTTTAAAAAAAGGACGGCAAGAGAATTTCCCTCCCTTCGAGTCATGCCACTGGATCTTGAACATTCAGCTGGACAGGCAAGATTTTGCTTTCATGTCACATGCAAAAGACAAACAATTTTGGGAAAATGAGGTCTGTTCAGGTGAATACAGCATACTGTCTATACTACACTGGAGTTTCAGCCTAGAGTTTGCACTTATATAGCAGTTTATCATGTCTTTCAAATGTCCCAAAGCACTTCACAAACAATTAATTACTTGTAAATACAGTCACTTTGCAGACCTATGTGCTCAAGACGTGGAGGGGAGTTTGAACCCATAACCTCTGACTCAGAGGCAGGAGTGCTACCATTGAACCAAGCAGAAACTTAAAAATGTAGACATGTGAACTTGATTCTCAACTGAGCTGTGATGTTAACTGATGTTTCCTTTGCCAGGCTGAAAACTGTCATTAGTACATTGGTATTAATTCATATATAGCCCCTATATTACAATATATAGGCAATGTGGGATCTCTTAGATACGTTATCTCAAAGATCCTCATTTAATTATTCACTCGAGGATGCAAACACCAAAGAACATTTTCAAAAGAACGTGGATATTTTTGGGCACTGGTTCAGCTGGAAGCTATCTAAAGTTTGGCAATAATCAGCTTTTTGTACCAGGCTGCTATCTAAAGGGTGTACCCAATTACTGAAAACAGACACAAAGCTGGATTGTTCAAGGCCACAAGAAATAAAGGCTGATAAACTGAATTAAAAAAGGCCCATATTTTACTTACAAGTTCACTTTACATTTGATAACAATTGTGGTAAAGTAAAGCAGTTAATTTTTTTTATATAAACTATTTATGGGGAAATAGTCCAACCAGCTCATGTCTGGTATCTGTTTCTAAGAGATAAGATTTAGATGAGCCAGTGTTAAGTTTACATACTGAATGTGCAACTGGCATTGGAGTCCATGTTGCAGACCAAACATTACTTCCTGCTAGAAGAATTATTTCAGATTCCTGTACACTTTTTTTTAATATACTGAAAAGTGTGCCAAGCCTTTAATTATTCCCAAGTGTAATTTTCTGTTCTTAGTCTGACTTGTAGCACTGTATTTATGGGAAGGGTTTGTTCAGTTTTACCATCATAATAAGGTGTTTGTGGAGAATATTTTAAGCTTTCAAAATACTATTACCTGGAAGCATATTTAAAAAAATAATTAAAGAAATGCAGCTGAATTAGGTAACTATTATAATGAACAGTGAGTCATGAAAGGATCTGGCCACTAATATAAATTAATGCAGCACGATTTCATTTTTTTTGATCATCTGGTTAAAAACAAACATGATTATAATCTATGAAATTTCAGTCATTTCATCATGCAATAATATAACTCAACAACGTTAAAAGTTTCTTTAAGAATTCTTTTTTCAATTTATCAATATGATTTCCTCCTAATATTGGCAGGATTGTCACATAGTAATCACAACCCTAGCAGCTATTCCGTCATGAGATGGAAAGGCACTGCGGGTGACTTTTTTAAAAAAAAACTAAACTGGATACAATGCACTTATTATTGGCCCCTCCTCTTTTACATTAGGTGCTCAGAGTCCTGAATAAGATGGGGGTTCACTGATGCTCCAGTTAAGAACACATTTTTTGAGCTTTTCTAATGACCTAGTGGGTAATAGCACTGCTCACTATCGTGGAAAGCTAGGTGGTCTGACATTCAATTCCCAGTTTATGTTCGTCTAAGAGCAGCAGCAGTTGGAATGCTACAATTGATATCAGTGCCCCAGCAGAAATAAATCTGCCAGATTTCCCATTTCTGATACTTTTCAACTGTTACTGGAAAGTTATGCATGAGCAAATATTTTGAGAACAGTAACAGGTTCAACTGTGCTGCTCTGTATAGTTGAATAGCCTGCTGACATTCCCCACCTGGGCTCACATATGAAGAACGGCCACTGAAGCAAGATGGCAGAGGACTGCTTTTGCTTATGGAAATACACCCCAGCAAGAGTCACAACTTTCCAGCAACGACTAGCAGTGACATTGTGCCTCTAACACAGCAGAACATGTTGAGGTACTTCACAAAAAGGGGTGGGGATGGGAAAATGGAGATCAAACTAGAATATGGAGATGAGTTCGGCAAGGTGACCATAAGCAAGGTCGTAGATGTAGATTTTGTGGAGTCTTTAAGCCAAATTAGGGGGTTAAATTATAAAGACAGGTTGCATAAACTTGCCTCGTATTCCCTTGAGAATAGAAGATTGAGGGGTGATCTGATCGAGGTGTTTAAAATGTTAAAATAACTTTATAGGGTAGATATTTTGAAACTATTTCCTCTGGTGGGCGAATCAAGAACAAAGGGGGCATAATCTTAAAATTAGAGCTAGACCATTCAGCAGCCAAATCAGGAAGCACTTTTTCCACACAAAGGGTAATATAAATCTGGAACTCTCTCCCCCAAAAGGCTGTGGATGCTGGGGGTCAATCAGAGCTTTCAAGACTGAGATGGATAGATTTTTGTTAGGTAAGGGTATCAAGGGATATGGAGCGAAGGCGGGAAAATGGAATCGAGGTACAGATCAGCCATGACCTAATTGAATGGCAGAGCAGGCTCGAGGGGCTGAACGGCCTGCTCGTGTTCTTTGTGTTGCTATGCAGCAAGGTGGAAGAGAATTCTGAACTGTAAGGCCATAATAACTGAAAGCTCTGCCCCATGCACATACATGTACACAAACACCAGAGTGATCGCTGAAGAAGAGGTTGGGAGTTGGGCTTTGGTCTCGAGGAGGCTGTAGTGGTAGGATAGGACAAAGTTGTTACGGAATTTGTAAACAAGACTGAAATCAATGCATTGAGGAGTGAATGGCAAATGGTGAGGACAAGGGTAATGGGTGAGTAGCACTTAGTATGGTATAAGTTGCAAGTGGTAGAGCTTTGCAAGAGCTTTTTTTTAAAATGCAGGTTGGAGCTTGGGATGCCAGCAAGAAGCGTATTAGAGTAGTCAAGCTTGGAGGCGGCAAAGGTTTGGATGAGGGTTTCAGTGGCAGGGTGGGGGGAGTTGATACATGGATTGTGGCAAGTGGTATTATAGAGGTGGAAACAGGTCGCCTTCATATAGAATATGCAATGTGAAGCTCAACGCAGGGAAAAACAAGGCATCAAGACTGTGCATTGTTGGGTTCAGTCTCAGCAAGCACCTGGGGATGGAGGATGTAATCGGGCAATTGTAGGAGCCAAACAGGATGTCTTCAGTCGTGCCAAAAGTTGAGCTGGAGAAAGTTCTGGCTCATCCACAACTCCAAGAGAGGTGGGGAGAAAATTGGAGCGGCGGGGGATAAGAACCCAATTTGCTCCAATGGTGACTCTCGTTATTCTCTCTTGAAATGTTACGTGTTTTTCAGTTCAAGAAGTAGTAACTGAAAATATGAAACCTGCTGATGGAAAATCATCAAGCGGAGTATTCCAGCAATCCGTTCAGATTAACAACGTTGCAGTTTGGTTGCATTTATGGCATTTAATTTAATACATGGGAAATCCATAAAGTTAAAAGTTAAGGAGTTATGCAGATAGCAACTTTCAAACATTCAGTCATTTACTAAATTATCTAGCCAATCGACATCTGAGCTGCCAACCTTCAGGCTTCATCAGGATCTTGCACTTGCCTAGTCACAAAATTGGAGATTGGCACAATTACTTCAGGGTGACCGCTAGACAGACAAGGAGGACCAGGCAGGTTGTGCAGGAGTTCCCAGAGGGCATCTCACTCTCCAACCAGTATTCAGATCTGAATGCTGGTGGGAGAGAGGGTACCTCTGAGGAGTGCAGCCAGAGCAAAGACCATAGCACCATGGTTGGCTCAGCTGTAAGGGCCGGGGTGGCGGGGGGGATAAAGATCAGGAGAGCAATAGTGATAGGGGATTCTATAGTTAGGGGAACAGACAGGCGTTTCTGCGGCCTCAGACGTGATTCCAGGATGATATGTTGCCTCTCTGGTGCCAGGGTCAAGGATGTCAGAGTGAGTGCAGAACATACCGGAGGGGAGGGTGAACAGCCAGAAGCCGTGGTCAATATCAGTACCAACGACATAGGCATAAAGAGGGCTGAGGTCCTGCAGACAGATTTTAAGGAGTTAAGAAAGAGATTAACAAGCAGGACCTCAAAGATAGTAATCTCCAGATTAGGCTAGCGAGTATCGAAATAGGAGGATAGAGCAGATGAATGCATGGCTGCAGAGTTGCTGCAGGAGGGAGGGCTTTAGATTCCTGGGGCGTTGGAACCAGTTCTGGGGGAGGTGGGACCAGTACAGGCCAGACGGGTTGCACCTCAATGGAGCTGGGACCAATCTCCTCGTGGGGAGGTTTGCTAGTGCTGTGGAGGGGGGGGGGGGGGGGGGGCGCGGGGGTATATATTAATTTGGCTGGGGGTGGGCACCAAGATGTAGCATTGTAAAGGAGAAACAAGGTGCACAAAGGATTGGGAGAGACAGATAGCACTAGAATAAGAAATAGTACAGTATTAGGTGGGATCAGACTAAGAAAGAATACATGATGATCTAAGATAGGTTTACAGTGCATGTGTATAAACACACACAAGGTTGGTGAGCTGCACGCACAAATAGGCATGGGAATATAATGTTATGGCAATAACAGAAACCTGGCTCAAAAAAGGGTAGGATTGGGTACTAAATATTCCTGGATACAAGGTGTTCAGGAAAGATAGGGAAGGAAAGAGAGGAGGCGGGGTAGCAATATTGATTAAGGAGAAAATTGCAGTGCCGGAGAGGGAGGATCTCCTGGAGGGGTGAAGGACAGAATCTATTTGGTTAGAGTTAAGAAACAATAAAGGTGCCATTACACTACTGGGTGTATTCTATAGGCCACCAACTAGTGGAAAAGATATAGAGGAAAAAATTTGCAGGGAAATTACAGTGAGATGCAAAAGCCATAGTGTAGTGATAACGGAGGACTTCAACTATCCTAATATAGACTGGGATAGTAATAATATAAGGGGCAAAGAGGGGGAGGAATTTTGAATTATGTTCAGCATAACTCTCTTGATCAGTACGTTTCCAGCCCAACAAGGAAGGAGGCATTGCTGGATTTAGTTCTGGGGAATGAGGCAGGCCAAGTGCAGCAAGTGTCAGTGGAGGAACATTTAGGGAACAGCGATCATAGTAGCATAAGGTTTAGAATAGCTATGGAAAAGGACGAGGATCACTCCAAAGTAAAAATACTCAATTGGAGGAGGGCCAATTTCAGTGGGATGATAAAAGATCTGGCCCGGGTAAATTGGAATCAAAGTTTGGCAGGCAAAACTGTAATTGAACAATGGCCGGCCTTTAAAGAGGAGATTGTTCGGGTACAGTCTAAATACATTCCCACGAGGGAGAAAGGTAGGGCAACTAGAGTCAGTGCTCCCTGGATGACGAAAGAGATAGAGAGTAAGATGAAGCAGAAAAAAATGGGCGTATGACTGATGTCAGGTTGATAACACAAATGAGAACCAGGCTGAATATAAAAAGTTCCAAGGGAAAATTAAAAAGGAAATAAGAGGGACAAAGAGTACGAGAATAGATTGGCGGCCAACATAAAAGGGAATCCAAAAGTCTTCTATAGGCATGTAAACAGTAAACTGGTAGTAAGAGGAGGGGTAGGGCTGATTAGGGACCAAAAAGGAGATCTACTCATGGAGGCAGAGGGCATGGCATGGCCGAGGTACGAAATGAGTACTTTGCATCTGACTTTACCAAGGAAGAAGATGCTGCCAGAGTATCAATAAAGGAAAATGTAGTTGAGATACTGGATGGGCTAAAATTTGATAAAGGAGAGGTACTAGAAAGGCTGGCTGTACTTAAAGTAGATAAGTCACCCGGTCCAGATGGGATGCATCTTAGATTGCTGAGGGAAGAGTGGAAATTGCAGAGGTAGTGGCCACAATCTTCCAAACGGCCTTAGATACGTGGGTGGTGACAGAGAATGGAGAATTGCAAATGTTACACCTTTGTTCAAAAGAGGGTGTAAGGATAAACCCAACAACTATAGGCCAGTCAGTTTAACCTCTGTGGTGGGGAATCTTTTAAAAACAATAATCCAGGACAGAATCAGCAGTCACTTGGACGGGTGTGGATTGATTAGGGAAAGCCAGCACAGATTTGTTAACGGCAAATCGTGTTTAACTAACTTGATAGAGTTTTTTGATGAGGTAACAGAGAGGGTCGATGAGGGCAATGCATTTGATGTGGTGTATACGGACTTTCAAAAGGCGTTTGATAAAGTGCCGCATAATAGGCTTGTCATCAAGATTGAGGCCCATGGAATAAAAGGGGCAGTAGCATCATGCATACAGAATTGGCTAAGTAACAGGAAGCAGATAGTGGTGAACGGTTGTTTTTCGGACTGGAAGATGATGTACGGTGGTGTTCCCCACGGGTCGGTACTCAGACCACTGCTTTTCTTCATGTATATTAATGACTTGGACTTGGACTTGGGCGTACAAGGCACAATTTCCAAATTTGCAGATGACAAATTTGACACATTTTAGAAAAGATGTGACGGCCTTAGAAAGGGTGCAGAAGAGATTTACTAGAATGATTCCAGGGATGAGGGGCTTCAGTTATGTGGATAGACTGGAGGGGCTGGGGTTGTTCTCCTCAGAACAGAGAAGGTTGCAAGGAGATTTGATAGATGTATTCAAAATCATGAAGGGTCCAGACAGTGTAGATAGAGAGAAATTGTTCCCATTGGCAGAAGGGTCAAGAACCAGACGGCATAGATTTAAGGTAACTGGCAAAAGAACCAAAGGTGACATGAGGGAAAACTTTCTTAGTGAGTGGTTAGGATCTGGAATGCACTGCCGAGGGGATGGCGGAGGCAGATTCAATCATGGCCTTCAAAAGGGAACTGGCGGGACGAGCTGGATTGCTCTTGCATAGAGCCAGCAAGGACTCAATGGGCCAAATGGCCTCCTTCTGTGCTGTAACCTATAATTCTACGCACTTTCAACCATTGCCAAACATTCACAAAAGCAAATGGGTTCTTAACCGGTCCTTCAAGTTATGCGATAGCCAGCACATTTGAAGAACTTCACAAGCACATATATTCAGCCCATTATCTGACTCAAATATGTATCACATCATGACAGACCAATTCGCAGGCAGAAATCTGTAAGTGTTCACAGTAATGAGTCAAACGAATCAAATTAAGCTAATTTGCAACCCCAGGAAATGAAGGCCTTTCTTCCTCTATGTCAAATGTATAAAATGCTGGTTACAATCACATACTCAGAAGTGTGGGTTATTTTTAGATTAATTTAAGCTTCGGACGCTTTGCCAATAGTCTGTTGGAAGCTATTTGCACTAACAACTTTGTTGTGATTACTGCCACTTGTGTGCAACTTTTGACAAGCCATCTAACCACAGAGGCATTTCTCATGCAGCCATGATCTCCTTTTCTGGATACAGATACCAGCCTTATCACACTTCTGCTTCAGTAATCTGAGCTGCTCAGATATCTGTGCTCAACTACAAAATGTATCAATTAGTGATTATAGCAGATTTTGAGATCACCCAAACCAACACAAAACCATGACGACATCCCATCCTTCTACTGCTGCACGACACACAGTGGCCTTCTCCAGCACAAGACTGGTGACGATACCGGATTCTTTACTCTTAGTCTGGTGGTATTCTCACTGGAAGAGGTTCGCAAACGGAGACAGTGCACGTTAAAGCACCTTTACAGAACTGAGGACATTTCTTTCGACATCACAGGGGAATAACACAAACAGAACTCACTGAGCCGACTCTTATTATAAGTTTCTGGCAGTCTAGAATATACAAGCATGTGAATTAATTATGTCCGAATTAGTGAAGTCGTAAGAAATGCACAAAAATCACATCATGCCATTGAAATACTTTTGCCAATGACACCACACCACCTGTGCATTCTATTAACATTCAAATAGAACTGCAGGACAAAAAGTCCACACAAAACAAACATTGCCGGAGGCTCGTGTTATATTTTGTGGGGGAGAATTACAACTTTGGAAAGCAACACAATTTCTTCTGAAAATGAAGGTCAAATACTTTTGTGACTCACTGAACCATAGAGTGAATTACCTGCTAAATAATGGTTCAAAGAAAACTTTGTAGTATACTTCTACCTGTCATGTGATGCAATAATCCTTCAGTGTTTATGGCACAAACAGTTGTAATATTCTTCTACCTGTCACATGGTGATCACAGCACAGCATCCTGTCGTGATTTAAAATAATATATGAATGGTAAACTACTGGAAACGTTTCTAGGTGAGACTTCAAGGCAATTCAATCTCAGGGTACAGATAGCACTCATGAGTTGTGCTAAATTCACCCAATTTCCAAACAGCTAAACCCTTTAAACAAGGCTTGAAGTTAAGAGTGCAAACAAGAGTAGCTGACATAAATTCCTGTTCAGCAGTAAGAACCACTGGTCTAATATAATGCAACGTACTCACTGTGCCTTAGACAGAAGCGTGCTAAAGGCAGTTTGTAAAATCCATGCATGAGCAACATCCTACGCATGGAAGCAGGGGCAGACTGGCTCCTTCGAAAGGAATTCTCATGTTGAAGAGGGAGCGCTGATAATACAGTGCTATGGAACCATTCATGAGGACACCAGGAAATCTCCTGATTTCCCACACGGCCAGTCCGACCCTGCATGGAAGCATAGTGCAGAGACCATGTGCTAGTGCTTTAATGGATTCATTGGTCCATTAGGCAACCATATTCACTCGTCAGCGACTCAACAACCAGTATTAATTTCGAGCCCTGTCTTAATGGTATTACTGCCTTCCAACTCCTAGAGTGTTTTTTTTAATTTTAAGATTTCATTTTATAACAAGACACTCTAGGTTGTATCATTCCACCTTATACAAGCCAGTCTTTGTATGGCTTTCAACAGGGGGTAAACCCCATGCAGAGAATAACATGCATCATAGCTGCTCAGTGTCACTCTGCAATGTTGTACTACTTCCAGACAGCTGTTCCTCTTCAACATTACTGAACATTCATTAAGTATTTAAATCATTTGTTTTGTAGACGAGAGATGTAATTCGGGTCTTAAGGACAGTAGGTGCTGGTTCAGTCGCCACTGGATCTTCACTGATTCAACATATCACCCCCCCATTAAGAATTCTGACGTGTATAAATCAGCTGGTTAAATATTCATTTGGTGATAAGCACCTTGCGCTGTAATGCAATGCTGTCACAAAGAACAAGCCTTAGCTTGTCACATGATATTTTGTAGCGAATACATATGTCAGCTGGAAACAAAGAAAGCTTGGGTGGCATTTTTTCCTGCCAAAAATTTCAGCTGATAAAGTAAGTCACACAAAACATCAAAACAGTCTAGTCCAATATTGAACAAGACATCCGCCCATAGTAATGCCAACTGCTAAACTGATCTAATAATCTACCCCGTGTTGCTAGAAGTGATGAAGTCTTTGTGAATTTGTTACTTTGTGGTGAGGCAGAATATCAGTGCAAGCAAAAGGATAACTCTGGAGTTTAAAATTTACACCCATTTTTAATTTATATTAGAATTTCATTCATGGAAATAAGATATTACAGCTGGATCTTGGTCTCAATCACAAACACCATGGCATAGTGAAAAGTAGTGATAAATTTGGATTACGGGCACACAATACGGAGGTCAGTGTACTGAGTCACAGGGGTCTCTCTCCAAACACCATTTGTGCCATCTCCATTCACATTTGCAACCTCCAACTGAGCACCAAGATAATGTCCACTATAGTATGTTTATTAAAATTTCCATTTGACCATAAATCACCTCCTAAACTGATGCCAGGCTATTACTGGGTCATCAAAATTTACACATCACAACGATGACAGGCATACAGCGGCAGCTGCATGTTGCACCATTACAACCAGTTTATTAAAAAAAAATGGGAAAATATCATATTCATCCAATGCACAAAGTGAACTGCAAGTCTGTACATTTCATAGAAAATACTGGACACTGAACAATAAACTGCAATCCAGCAACTCCACTACTAGTAATAGCTGTTAATTTTCCCAGGGAAAATTCACTTATTTCACCATCAAAAAATATTTCCTTTATAGAATCACAAAGGTTACAGCATAGAAGGAGGCCATTCGGCCCATCGAGACCGTACTGGCTCTATGCAAGAGCAATTCAGCTCGTCCCACTCCCCCGCCCTATCCCCGTAGCCCTGCAAATTTTTTTCCTTTCAGTACTTATCCAGTTCCCTTTTGAAAGCCACAATTGAATCTGCCTCCACCACCCCCATACAGCAAAGTAGAAAAAAAACAAATATGCCAGCTTACTTTCTTTTAACCTTCGAAGTACTAGATGTACCATATGTTGATCCCATTTATTTAAGCAGGGTAAAAGTTCATTTAACTTTGTGTTTCTGAAACAAACCGCTAGCTACTCACTGCATTATGAATTGCTGATGCTAGGAGCTGTACGATTGTCAGCTCTGAGCACATGCACTTGCCAAAGGTCAATGAAAAAGGGAAGGACCAGATTTAAAACATTAAAGACCTCACTTGGGTTCTGCTACTTAAGATTTCAGTTTGGCATAACAAGCATTTATACATTTTAAAAAAAAAAGTTTTGACTTTAACTCCATGAGATATTAGTGCCATGATAGCTGGATTACAGGGAGGAACAGCAGCCTCATTCAAATCAAATAAGGATAAATCCTAACAGGTACCACACTCACTTATAACATTATCATCCAGACTCCTTGCCTACTCAACACTTCTCTTTCTACAGTCAACATCGCTGCTAGGCAAACATGCATACTGGTGTAGTGCTACTTTTGTTGTGCATTTGTGTTTAGCATCAGAGTTCAGATGTTGTTTTAGGAGAGTGACTGATTTCTTGCCAAATATGTAAGTAATGGTCCTCCTCCTTCAAAGCAAATTCTCTACACAGGTAATTCTCTGAAGCTGAAGAAGGCATTAGAAAATAGTTTTCAGGACCATTCTCCTTTTGAGAGCATACTAAGAGATCTCCTGTAGTGTTGCCCAAGGCAAGTCCCAGTACACACGTGTATATAGTAGTTGGTCTCTATTGGCATTGCTCATGGATAGTGTGATACTTAGCTAAGATAGAGCCATTGGCCTGTTCCTTTAACGCCACTGTTCAGGTACTCCCTGTGGGGATGTAATGCAAATAGGCACATCTTGAGGTTAGAGGCCAATTGTTGGAAACATTGCTTTTAGACTTGCAGCTACTGGTAAATCTTAGCTCCTTCCTTTGAGGACAAGTCAGGCTGCCTGGTGTCAGCCTTGGCTCAGTCGTAGCGTTCTCGCCTCAATCAGATGGTTGTGGGTTCAAGACCCACTCCAGAGATTTGAGCACATAATCCAGACAGGCACTTCAGAGCTGTACTGAGGGAATACTGCACTGATGGAGGTGCCGTCTTTCAGATGAGTTGTTAAGCCGAGGCCCTGTCTGCGCTCTGGGGTGGATGCAAAAGATTGCATGGTACTATTTGAAGAGCAGGGGAGTTCTCCCAGTGCCCTGACCAATATTTATCCCTCAACCAACATCACTAAAAACAGTTTAATTGGTCATTTATCTCCCTGCTGTTCATGGGACCTTGATGTGCACAAATCAGCTGCCACGTTTCCTTACAACAGTAACTGCAACTCAAAAGTAATTCATTGACTGAAGTGATTTAAATGTCCTGAAGTTGTGAAAGGCGTTATACAAATGTAATTTTTTTTCCTTTCTTTCTTTAACTGTCTACAGTTTTGGCTTTATGTATTATTGCTGTTGCTGCGTTTGGTTTTAAAATGATTACATATCACTGGTAGGTTGCAACGTATTTATTATTGCTGTGGACAGCCTGTATTATTATTAGCAATAATTATTGCTGTCCGGGAGAAACAAAGTACAGGATTTGGGCTGGGTCCATGTGGGCCTCGGGCTTGGAAGCATCTTTGTTGTAGTTTTCCTAGTGATGATTAACTTTTAAAAACAAACTCATAGCTCACCAAAGCAGTGAAAAAATTGTAGTTTATTCAATGTCGTTGCACGCCCAGATCCAAACAAACAATCACCAATGACAGTTACTACCCAAAATATCCCACCAAGCAAGACCAATGCCTCTGAGTAACACAGTCACAGTTTCAGCAGAAGAAAACCTTCAGTCCATCTAGCTTACCTATTCACAGTATTGCCTTGGGCTATTTAGGCTAAACACAGCCTGCTGGCTCATTTTATTACAAAACAGCCTGATTTTATTTTGCCAGGAGACTCCAGAAATAATGTCAACCACACAATCTTTCAACTTTATTTATTACAGCACTGCAACGTGAGATTGTCAGATATAACAATGGAAGTTTTCCAATTGTCACAAACTACAAAATGAGGTAGTGCATGCTCGGAGCTCAGAAATAATGGCACAAAAACCACCATACAATCATTGGAAACTTGGTAGCAGTGCAGCCCCATGCTCCGAAAGGGGCAAGCCTATGCTGAGGAAAATTGTTATGAAAATTTCTAAGATAAAACTGATTTATAGCTTAAGTCCATTGATTTCTCCCTTGTGCCTTGGTGCAGTTTAATCAGCGCACAATATACCTTTAGCATGGCTGCCTTAGAAAAACACCAATTTGGCAACACAGTGCCGTTTTCTATTTGTTTTGTTGATTGCTGCTCCGCAATGACTCAACAAGTGGTTACTTGAGCCAGTCTTGATCTCTCCTTCCCTTCCATGTACATACAACAACTTTGAGAAGTTCAATTAAAACTGTAATCAAATTTTCCAAATTTATCAAGTATTATAAATTTTGAAGGATCATAACTTTGAAAAATGAGAGCAGAACAATTCAAAAAGTATAGCTGCTAAATTACTTGGAGTTATCCAATTGATGCCTACTAGAATGTATTTTGATCAAACCTAGACAGAAATCTGTACTCGTGACACAACATGCGGTCTTTCTCTTATGCCCGACAGACAAGCTGCGCGATTGTAGTTTCTTGTTAAGTTGACAAAAATCAACGTCTGTTCTCATCCAAAGTCAATGAAATAAAAAAGACACTGCAAGAAAGAAGACACGATCCTCACAGTATGCAGAAAGCTGAACTGTGGATGGTTAAACAATTTCCACTCACTGGGTCCAAGATAAAAATCAATTTTTCCCTCTCCATTTACTGTCAATATTTCTGTTCTTTTTTTTAAAAAAACTAACCAATTTTTTTTGCAATGGATTCCACCGTCATTTTTAATTGGATAGGTCAAATTTTTGTCTGCTTTTTCAGGATACAGTAGTGTAGTAGTTATGTTACTGGACGAGTAATCCAGAGAACGCATGTTCAAATACCACCATGGCAGTTTGAGAATTTGCATTCAGTTTTTAAAAAAAAAATCAGGAAATAAAAAGTTGGTATCAGCCAAAAAAAAGTGACCATGAATCCCAACTAGTTCACTAATGCCCTTTAGGGAAGGTAACATGCCATCATTACCCGTTTCTGGTAAAAACTCATGATTTCTGTGCCCAACAGACTGAAAATAACCATTACAATAAACAAAAGCAACAATATCTCAGTTTGAGGGAATTAATCTACATATTTCACCTCATCCAACTAAATCTAACCTGTGTTCTGATTCCCAACACAGCAATCACCCAACAGGGCCACAGTGAAAAGCAGAGACTAAATGCTTCCAAGCAACAAAAGGAGAGCATCACCCGAAGCTGCTCTTGATCATGCCACTTGCCTGCCTAACTTTGGCAGGAAATGATGCAAGGTTTGAGGAAGCAGGAGAACCTAAAGAAGGAGTGGGAAAAAAATGATATTTTAAATGGTGGGGTGGGGGGAGGGGAGGGGGCGGAGAAAGAGAGGAGAGAAGCTGGCCAATATTAAGTACAGAATGTTCCTCCTAGAAGTAATAGTCCACAAGAAAGATTAAAAAGTTACTCGCTGAAATAAGCGATGAGCAAGCCACCTTCGCATTGTTGCTGTTTAGTCCAAAACTCGATACATAGGGATATTTCCTCTCAACCTTTTGCTGTGAGAAAAACATTGAGGAAATTGCTCTTAACATTAAAATATTCTTCACATTTGTTGTGACCGTCAGGACTTACCAGTAACATTTCCCCAATTACATGTTGGAAGTATTCACAGTGGCTGCAGGGCTTAAGCGAACTCTCGAAAGGGAAGCAATTGCTGGGATGGTCCTACGAAAGTCATGCAAGTTTGTTTAAATTTAAAGGTTCCTGCAATAATACTAAACCTGCAATCCACTACCTGTATAGACTGCCAGCTTAAGTTTAGCAAGGTTTAAATAATTAACCTGCTTCTGTTTTATTTTAGCAACTGCTTCAGATTTCACAAATTGAGCAGATTGAATGATCGAAGCATCTTAATGAGAACCATTCCCTGTTGAAAAAAAAAATCCCTTTATACAGTCTTTAGTTTTAAGCACAAAAGGTTATACCCCAAGGCTGGAGAAGCGAGTCGTACTCCAATTCTCTCCAAATCTGGATTTACATGGTCACTTTTCAACATCAGTGCAACTTATGCCACTTTAACCAGCCATTCAAGACTGTACAGGAAAAAACCCCGTCCCCAACGATTTTCCCTCATGCAGCAATGCATGGTCTCTCTTCCTTAACCCTGCCACTGTCCAGTCAGAATCAGCACAAATTTTACCAACCTGTGGATCATATCGGTGCTGCATTGCACAACCAATAATGGTTATTAAAATATATTGGAAATAAACCTAAATAATTAAACTTTGCACAAATACTGCAGTACCTTTCCAAGGAAATTATTTATTTTTTGTACTTTACTTGACACAGACGCAGCAATAAAAGATAAATGTTGCAGAATAATTTATTAATTGTTCTCTCAAATGTTTTAAGACACCGTCACTTTGACAGTACTGTGGCACTTCCAAATTAAACTATAGCAAATTGATTCTTTTGTCATCTTAAATACCCAGATAAAAGATTATCTTTTCTTATCCTAGGCACTGTACCAACATAGAGATATAATGACCTCCAACCTGTACAGGGCCCAAAACTGAGTATTAACAGCCCTATAATAGCTTCCAACCAGTCAAATGGCAACACTGGTCTTAATAAATGGGTACCATTATCTTGACAATTTAACTCATATTAAGAACATTTTTGGTATAATTATGAAAAGTGGAAAACAATGCTTGTGGAAACCACTCTCAAAGATAACTGCTGCTATGATAGTCATTAATAATTAGGTTTGTAATTAAGCAATAAATGATGACTGTATTGGATCATAGGCCAATTGAAGAACAAGACCTTAGAACATCAATTCAATCATCCTATCTTTCAATTTTCTTGTATACTGCAGACAGACTGCATAATTTCTGTTCAATTAGATACTCACATTTGAGGACACTGTTCATTACATTTTTCTCTTATCACATACAACACTTGCTGGCTGTTCATATACTGTGCTCTCTAAGTGTAACGACACCACTTGTTTCATACGAAGACACTCAAGAGTCATGAGTGAACTATTGCAACAGATTAGATTCACTCCACACTTGACACCAACCCTTAAAATTCATCTTACTTTCAAAGAGAAAAAAAATCAAACACAAAAAATCCTGAGGCCCAGGCTCATGCTCCAGACAGTCTCCAGCAATACAAGCTGCACTCCAGCAACAACTCATTGGCTATATGCAAGTCTAAAACATGATCAATTCTCTTTTACAATCCCTGCAAGCTATTGCATAAATAGGTCAGAGCAGGATATCACATTTAAACAACAGAGAAGCCAGCTGACCGCGACATTCACAGCCCGAGAACTTGAATATTAGAGCAAGAAAAATTCAAGTAAGAGGACACGCTGTCAACAACCTCTATTCCCATAAAAAAGTTGTTTGCCATTGATCCCAGCTGTATTGGCACTAGACAGCATCAACAACCCAGGATTTGGAGAGGTAAGAGAAGGGGGTAAAAGAAAAACCAGCTAAGGCTCCTGGGCCTGTCAAGTATCTCATAGCCCCTCCTTGAAAAGGTACGTGTGTGAATATCGTAGAGGACCGGATTGGCCTCACCCACAACTCCGCTATCTACATCTTACACCACACCAAGTCCTACTTCCCGGTCCCCCAACGTTTCAAATTTAAAATTCTCATCAGTGTGTTCAAATCGCACCACCCTGTGTAACGTCCTTCAGCCTTAAACCCCCTCCCCCCAATATTCCCGACTCCGCACTCTTGTGCATCCCCTCACCCCACCTTTTGTCCCATCGTTGTCGGCTATGCCTTCATCCACATAGGTCTCACTCTCTGAAATTCCCTTCCTTAAACCCCTTCGGCTCTCCACCTTTAAAAGTCTCCTTAAAACCTCTTTGCCCAAGATTTTGGTCACCCCTCCTACTCTCTGGCTCAGCTACTTCTGTTTGTCCACACACCTCTATGAAGCGTCTGGGAACCCTCTTCTGTGTTAATATGTATTTAAAATGCAAGTTGTTGTTGAATATCCTGCCAATACTTAAGTGAAAAATAGCCACTTAGGCAAGGTGCCAGAAGACGGTCAACACTCTAAACTGCAACCCAGCATGAGGTCAGTACCTTCAAGAATGGAGGGGAGGAAAGGGGCAAAATAATTGGAGTGCGTGATTGAAAATTACGTCTTTACTGGAAATAAGCTAAGAACCATTTTAGGCAATATTAATCTGAATCAAGGAATATGGGGAGAGGGCGGGAAAGTGGAGTTGAGGTAGATGATCAGCTATGATCTTATTGAATGGCGGAGCAGGCTCGTAGGGCCATATGGCCTATTCCTGCTCCTATTTCTTATGTTATGTTCTTATGAGAATATGTTTATACTCCTTTCCGTAATACATTTTATCCAAAGAGCCTATTTACAGCATCACAACTGCAGGGAGTTTTATTAGAGATCTGCAAACAAGTCTGTTGGAAAGGTGCTGCCCAACTTATCATCCCACAGTGACTTAATAAATCTAAACATGGAACCATACCAACACTGGAGGCAGTCCAACAGAAATTGAATCTGAGCCAGTACAAATGGAAATCTACCCGACACTGAGTGAGCACCGCATCATTTAGAACCATGCCAAGTTGTGAAAACCCACATATGTGAGCTTAGAAGCCAGTAAAAAAAAATTGTAAACTTGCCTTAAAGAAACTTCAAGTGGAAGGAAAGTCTGGGATCATACATTTTGTTCAAAGTAGTCCCCGATTTTATCAAAAATAATCTCAGGAGAATTTTGATATTTTCTTCCTAACATGGAGACCCTTGGGTGGGCCAGACTTGCTGGTAGGCCACAGTGGCGATGTCACAGAGAGCATCCAGTGAAGGCTGCAGATTCAGCAGCATGGGGCATGACTTCAATCTAGCCCTAGAAACCCCTCAGGAAGTGGGAGGGAGTAGTATGCAGATTTTCCAGTCCAGGGGATTCAGACTGATGTTGCATTAAGGGTTCTGCCATTCCATACCAGTTTTCATGCCAGTATGAAGTCAGGCCCTGATCCATTGTTCACTATCAAGCGGCTCTGGGATGCACAGCAACACACTTAAATCAGTCCACAGGAGCTCGTCTCCATACTGGATAGAATATTGATGCTTTTACCTAAACACCAAAAGAAATCTCAAGTAACATTTTCCTCTTATAAAATGGGAGGTGCATTTTCCCCTTTAAGTTTTAACAGTCCAGAAAGAAAGCACTTCAGGGGTAGAACGCCATCAAAGCATATGAAATATTAATTGGCATAAAGTAAACCTAGATTATTAATTTGAAGTTACAGAACTTCCATAGTGTTGCTCACGGTAAGTCAGATATTTTTCAAAAAGGTGAAAAGCATTAGGCAATCTAATGCTCTTAATTCAAAGTTGTTTAATTCAAATTATTTGAATTCAATTTTTTTAAAGCACTAAATTCCCACTCTGCTGTATTATGCAATTTACATATTTGAAATTATTGGAGAAGTTTGATTTTTTAAGCATAAAAAGCAACTTCAAATTATAGGCGTAGAATGTACAGGCACTGTACAATGCATTATTCTATTAAAGTGGAGCTCGGTCTTTAAAGCCACCAAGTTTAATTGTTGTTCAGTCAACATCCTCAGTCAGAATTTAAGTTTTCAGTCAGAGAACTGTGGAAAGTGAGATCAGAGTTTAGTAACATGGGAACAGGAATAATCCATTCAGCTCTTCAAGCCTGATCCGCCATTCAATTAGATCATGGCTGATCTGTACGTCCATTTATCCACCTTGGCTCCATATCCCTTGATATCCTTACCTAACAAAAATCTATCGATCTCAGTCTTGAAAATTTCAATTGACCCAGCACTCTCAGCCTTTTGTGGGAGCGAGTTCCATTTCCCGCTACCTTTCCTGTGAAAAAGTGCTTCCTGATTTTACTCTTAAATTGCCCAGCTCTAATTTTAAGATTTTGTTTCCTTGTTCTGGATTTCCCCACAAGAAAGTTTCTCTATATCTACCCTATCGAATCCCTTTATCATTTTAAACACCCCAATGGATCACCCCACAACCTTCTAAACTCAATGGAATACAAGCCAGGATTATGCAACTTGTCCTCGTAATTTAACCCTTTAAGCCCTGGTATCATACTGGTGAATCTACGCTACACTATATTCCTTCCACGGCCAATATATTCTTCGAGGTGGCCAAATCTGAATGCAATACTTCAGATGGGGTCTGAGCAACTGAAGCATCACTTCCTCACTTTTGTATTGCCACCCCTTTGAGATAAAGACCAATATTCCATTAGCCTTTTTGATTACCTTTTATACCTGTGCACTAGCTTTTAGTGATTAGTGTCCATGAGCACCTAAATTCATTTGCTCCTCTGCAGCTCCAAGTCTCTCGCAATGAAGAAAATCTTCCGATTTCTCTTTCTTGGATCCAAAGTAGAAACCTCATAACTCTCCACATCAAATTCTGTCTGGCATTGTCTTGCTCACTCAGTCTGTCCATGTCCCTTTGTAACTTTCTGCTCCCATCTACAGAACTTACTGTGCCTCGTAACTTGGTCTCATTTGCAAACTTGGATATAAAACTCTATTATTTCAAAGTCATTAATATATATGGTGAAAAGCTGATGCCCCAGTACAGATCCCTGGGGAACATCCCGCCAATCAAAGAATTAATCCTTTAACCCTACTCTCGGTCTCCTACCTCCCAATCAATTACCAACCCATGTCACAAGGTTACTTCCAATTCCATGTACTCTTATTTTTGCTAATATTTTCTTCTGTGGAACCTTATCAAGTGCCTTCTGTAAGTCCATAAAGACAACATCCATGGATACTCCCCTATCCACCACGCTAGTAATCTCCTCAAAAAATTCAACCAGATTAAACAGACATGACCTATCTTTCACAAGTTTAACTACTCTTGAGGCTACAAGTTAGACCCAGGATGAAATGTCTGGCTTTCTTTTTTTAAAAATGAGATTGCCAGATTTTTGAAGTCATAGACTGCAGTTACTCTGACTCCTGTGTTAATAAGGTGTTTTCTGTTATTGAGGAGGTTCTCTGCACATTCTAAATGTTGACATTTTTATAATTGTGAGAAGAAATTTGCAGGAGTCAAGCAGCTGCAAGAAATTTGCCTACAATTAAATGTGGCAGATAAATGTGACAGAGCATTGTGACTTAACAGACAGTTTTTCTTAGATCATATACATATAAAATTATTTATAGGCAGGTTTAATATTTTAATCAAAATTTAGTAAGTTAAATTAGTGTACAAGTATGGTCTTTGCAAGTTCTCGGTGTTAATTGAAAGCAAAAATGCAGTTAAGAAAAAAAAAAATCACCATTCCAATATTAAGCAAATTTCTTCAGAAAGGATACCCTAATCAGCCTTAAAAAAAATCATAAACAGGCCACCTTTAGTGATAAATACTGCCGTGTGGCATAGATCAATCTCGTTCAATCACATTTATTAAACGCTATAAATACTGAAGATTTCAACATGTTTCAAAGCAGGAAGAGACTGGAGAACAGCAACAGCAAAGAAAGCACAAAACTCCATAGGAGGACGCACATATTATGGATTTCCCAAAAACAAGAGATAAAATTTCATGTAAATTCATACCAAGTAAATCTGAGTCAACACAGGCAGGGGATTTTCTCCTGTTGTCAACATTTAGTGAAACCCGCGTTTTATATCTATGCGTTTAAGCTGCAGGGGACCTGAATATCATCAGACAAGTAGACGTGCATACAAATACACAAGGCATGAACTTAACCCTTTCTTGAAGGTTTGATAGTAGCACATGGGACATTCCAAAGGTATTGAAAGATATGGGCTTTAAGTCATACCGATCATAAGTGGTGTGGACTGTAGAAAATCTCCGTAACATCCACGAGATAAAAGCTGAGCAAATATCCATGTATTTTTCCTTTGTTTATGCCTCCCCTCCTCTCCCTATCACATAAAGGGTGATCATAACAGGCTACCAGGAGGTATAAGTACAGGCACACACCTCCTTCCTGCAGGGTAGCACTTGGCCCTTGTCCATGGAATTAAGTACATGATTACATGCCCTCAATCGTAATATTTTTTTGATTTTCACTTGTAAACATTTCCTCCAAAGCCTTACAGATCTCATAATCCCTTAAAACAATAAGACCTAACGAGTCATTCAACTGTTTTGTCCAAGAACAATTAGCCCCACGTGACAATGAAACTACATAATAGGCATGAAAATTCAGGCACTAGTTGTACAATGAAGCCTCTCATAGTCGTAACCACTCCCCCTCCTCGCAAAGCAAACCCCATTTAACTCCCATTATCAACGTATGCCAGCGGCTATCTGCTATTTCCTACAATGTGCAAGTACATAAACTGATATCTGAAACACTATATCACTCTTTGGCAGCCCATTGTTGTAACAAAAAAAAAGATTGGGTCATTTTTTCTAATTTTTCTTCAGGATTTGGGCATTGCTGCATTTATTGCCCATCCCTAGCTGCCCTGAGAAGATAGTGGTGGGCCACCTGCTTGAACCACTGTGATTCTAGTGGTGATGCTGCTCCCATGATCCATGATGGTCTTAGGTAGGGAATTCTAAGATTTGGAGCAAGCAACAAAAGAATAGCAATACATGTCTTAAATCAGGATGGTTTACACCAGGATGGAGGTGATGGCATTCCATGACATTGCTGCTACTACCCTTATGCTACACCTCACCCATTATTGCTGATCTTGGTCAAGCTGCAAGGACTAAGTTGCTCTCTCAGAAGATAGTATCAAAAATCAGATAAGGCACATTGGACTCCTTTTACACATTTCCAGCTGCCATTTACAGAACTCCATTGGCAGAGGCCTGGAAGTAGGTCGCCAGCCTGCTCACTTATTCAGCTGGAAGAAAGGATTAAAAAAATATTTTGAAATACATCTAGTTATTAAAGCCAATCTTGGGTAATTTTTCTCCTATAATTTCAGCACAAACTGGGCCATTTATAAAACCCCTTCCCATTGCGGGGAGTGGGGTGGGGTGGGGTGGGGGCTAGAAAGAGAAGTATGAAAAGAAACAATAAAGTGACAATAAATGAAACTTAGAAGCCAATGGCATTTTTTGATTTCCTCTCTCCTCTTCTCTCTTCCCCCTCCCCCCCAAAATATCCTTGGAAGGTTTTCTGGGTTTCACAGGCATCTTCAACCATTTAGTACTTCATCCAGATAGATGCCCGTGGTTTTATTTCTCCCTCAATAATTTTCCTCTCTCCCACCAATGGCATTAACACTTTGATGTACAAGTCCACGTGTGCCAAACTCGCTGCAGTACCTTGCTCAAGGAGCTATTATTCACATTTTGAACACTGACAAGTGAGTATCAATAGGCTATTTAACTACACAGACGAACCCAATCCTGTCTTGATTCCACATCCACACACATGGACTTGCAAGTCCTTGGATGGCAATTGGAAGCTAGGTTTGTTCCAATTTCACCCTTCCTAACCCAGGAGTGCTAATGACAATTTTAACACCAGATCATTTTATGGCTGAGATCAGCTAATTTAACAGCCTTTCTTGCATGTGAGCGTTGGCTGGTTGTTTGACCATGAAGGACATTACGGCTGACCTCAACTGTGTTCTCATACAACATACATACACATCCAGCATGGGTCACTGGATAGCCGATTTCCAATCCCCCCACTCAGCTCAGTGGTGCTATTGCCAACTGTAATACTCCAACTGTGTCCCTGGCTGAGGCCAGTTAACACCTCAAATGCCAAAACCTGGGAGCTTCTGGTCTGCATGGCTCAGTACCACAGCTGAAGTATTTACCCACTAGGCTATTATGAGGGTTCCAGATTACTTTATTTTAAATTCAACTCAAAGCAATAGCTCTTGCAGTCTCACTTTTGTGGAGCCAAATTTTGCCCTCCGAGTCAAACTTCAAGAATTTATTTAAAATAATGAAATCTCCAAAATAAATTCAAATACTAGCTGTGAAAGTAGCTCAGAGCTACTCTTTAAATGAGGCCCAAAAGGTGATGTTATCCCAGCAACACACTTTTTCCACACTTGACCAGCTTCAGCAGACCAGCTCCAACAAACCAAATTTTCAGTCAGGACATCACCAAATCTGCTCCATCTCACAGAAACTGCCAACACCGTCCCTCCCCCACAAAATGCGACATTCCCTCACTGTGAGCAACACTGATCGTGGCAATGCCAATCTCAGGAAACAGGAAACAGGCAGGGAGCCACAACAGAAGACTAAAGACTGGAGGAAACAGATAAATAAGTGGGCTGTTAAAAGAAAAGGCTGCACTAGTGCCACTCTGAAGTGAGCACCATCGCTTTGCAGGTCACCTCACGCTACATTTTTCTTACAATCCATTGGGCTGCAGTCCCATACGTTCCCTTCCTTAGGTGATGTTTAAAAAAAAAAGCAGGAATTTGGAGCCAGAAACAAACCAGTCTCTTCTGGAATGCTGATATACAAAGTCCAAATTGCCATTTATTATGAACAAAAATTTGATCCTGGAGCTGTATAGCAGACTACAGAACATTTTCTACAGAATTAGACATGTGAGGTAAGGACTGGATTAGGCTTGGCAGTGATGTTGTTCGTGGTCAATTAACCTGTTGGCATTAACAGCTGAGATATGAAGAAATGCCGGTTCGGCTAGGCATTGGAGGACAGCCAGAACTCATGGAACTATATCCATTATGGGTCAACACCTTCAGGATAGGTGAGAATTTGGGGGGAGAAAAAAGAAGTAATATAAGGAGTTCCCCATCAGAGGACACTCAGGTCGAGTGTTGATGAACTAATGTATTTTCCCAGATTGACAGAACATGGGTAGTCAAACCACTCATACAGCCTTGGTAGAACCTCAGCAGCTGTAATGGAGATTTTTTTTTTAAAACCCCACTAAACACCATCAGTTACACAATTTAAATTTCAAGTATCTGTACGAATTGAAGACTTAAGGAAACTATGAACCAGCCTCAGAGTTTGGTGGATTTTCAAATCATTTAAATTACAAAAGAGGGAGGCCATTCAGCCCATTGTGCATATGCTGGTGCTAGCTCTTCAACTGGAGCCATCTGTATTGGTCTCATTTCCCTGATCCTCCCCCTTATACTTTTATATTCTTCCTTTTCAAATACCTATCCAATTCCCTTTTAAATGAAGTTTATAGCCTCTGCTTGAATAGCAAATTGCGGTAAAGCAGTCCACATTCTGGTAACCCCCAACCACCACCCCACCCCCTCCCCATATTAAGGGATATGGAGCATATGGTAAGAAAACAGAGTTGAGATGCAGATTAGCCATGATCTAATTGAATGGCGGAGCAAGCTCAAGGGGCTGAATGGCCTACTCCTGTTCCTATGGATGAGGGTTTCAACAGCAAAGGGCTGAGGCAAGGGCGGAGGCAGGCGGTGTTATAGAAGTGGAAGTAGGCAGTCTTTATGATGGAGAGGATATGAAGTTGGAAGCTCAGCTCAGGGTCAAATAGGACACCAAAGTTGCAAACAGTCTGGTTCAACCAGTCTCAACAATATATGTACGACATGAATGCTGTAATTACAATATCAAATTAGTTTCCCATTTTTTTTTAAATAAGTAAACTACAAACAAAAAGTTGAAAAATATAATTTAAATGGAATGTTTTTAGATTTGTTTCAAAGCCAAAGGCCAAACATAAATTTTCTTATGCAGCAAGTTCTGTCACTGGCCATAGTTGCCAAGGCATTTTCTTCTTAGTCAACAGGTAATAACAAAACTGAAATAAGATCAACAAGCACCAGTATGAAAATAGAGTTCTGAATGGTAGTCATTAGACGAGATCCTTCAACAGCAGTGCTACGCCAGTCGCTAAAGAATCTTTGTGAACCAGAAACCTCAGTTACATAGAATTTACAGCACAGAAACAGGTCATTCGGCCCAACTGATCTATACTGAAACACATTAATCTTTGTCTGCCATCTGCTTTTAAATTCAGTGTGTATTTAGAGTAATGAAAAACAAGATCCAGCAGAAGTAGGGATGCGACAACTGGCCTTGAAAGGGGGTGGTGGGGGGGGGGGGCAGGGGTTGGGGAAGAGGAGAAGAAACAAAATCAGCTGGACACCTACCCAAGGACGTCAACTGGAAGCTGGAATGGACATTAGATATTAGATAAGGGTGGAATCTGGCTCGAGCACGATGCCCCCCAAGGCCAAACTCTCAATACTGCGGTTCAAACAAGAATGGCCCTTTGGTGAGGTATCCGAGGGCAGCTAGCAAAATTGTATTGCAACATGAGTTAGAACCTTGAAGAGGAGAGGGAAAAAGAACATTTCTGTGTTAAGCCACGAAACAGAATTCATCCCATACAACAGAAATGACTCATAACTCATTAGGTTAAATATATAAATGTAATTCTTCCTGCAACATAGGGCAAATAATACATAAACCAGAGTGTTCTGTTTCAGTAAAAACATTTGAAACAAGAGACTGTTGGAACCAGTTTCACACAAGCTAAGCAACCAACGCATTTATAAATCTGCAAATGACAGAACCTGGAATAGAAAGTAGATAAAAACTGCAATCTGAAAATCAAGATGATGATACTGGAAACACACAATAGGTGCATCAACATCCAAGCAGAAAAATACTACCACGAATATTCTGGTGGTTCACAAGTGGTTCTCCCTCATTTTTAACTAGTGTTGCATGGAAAGCCTTCAGGGGTTCACAGCCTTCTTTCCAATGCCAGGGAACCACACTTTTTCACGTAGTAACAACTCTTCCATCATCGCTCTAACTGAACTGCCAAAGTAGGATGGAGGACACAAACAAACTAGTAAAAGACAAATCTGAGACTTGTGCTCAGGAAGTTCTTTACAGAAATGTAAACTGAAATGGTATGGGGAGGGAAAAAGTGAGAGTATAAGAGGCAGCTTGGAAGGGAAAGTATGATCCAGTTATTTAGATATGAAAAAGTTGAATAGGGCAAGATAGTAACATAATCACCATGTGGAAAGGCAGCAAAACGGGAAAAAATAGCCAAATCAAGGGAATTCAAACTGAACTGTGTATCTATCAATATCCAGAGTGTAAGAAACAACATTTTGACCCAGAAATAAATGCCAAAGGGCCATCCAATAAACACTGCCACAATTCATGCCAGTCAGGTAGCTTTCTATTTAGGGGTAGTACGTGGTTTTGTTACCGGACTAGTAACCCAGAGGCCTGGACTAAATCCTGTGTTCAAATCCCACCATGGTAGTTTGAGAATTTGAATTCAGTTTTAAAAATCTGGAAATTAAAAACTGCGATCAGTAAAAGTGACCATGAAGCTGTCAGGTTATCATTAAAAACCCAACTGGTTCACCAATATCCTTTAGGGAAGGAAACCTGCTGTCTTTACCCAGTCTGGCCGGTAAGTGATTTCAGTCCCACACCAACGTGGTCGACTCTTAACTGCCCTCGGAAGTGGCCTAGCAAAACAGCAGGGCAACTAGGGATGGGCAATAAATGCCGACCTTGCCAGCGACACCCACATCCCGAGAATGAATTTTTAAACAGGCTGCCTTGAGGAAAGGCCTCTAAGGTGGAGCTATGTTTAAACAAACCAGCTCCTTTAATACAACAAAGTGTAACTGCAGCAGTGCAAAAAAGTGAGATATTCTACATGCTCAATTATTGCACCTGTGGAGGAGAGCTCTAAATAGACAAATCCTATGGTCAACTAGAGGCTAATTGCTGTTGACTTAGGAAACTTTAATGGTTTTAAAAAATACAATGCTGTCCATCCTCCAGAGATTCAGCACAAGAGAATGATTCATTGTTCTCTTGATCCACGAGATCAGCAGCTGTTTGTAAATTCCCAGGTTCTGCCCTTGAGGAAAGGCTTGATCGTCGAGGTCAATAGAAACAATGAGGAAATTATTGGATTTCTTTCTCATTTAAAAGAAATACTTAAGATTGTTCACTTGTGATGTGTTGCTGTGTTATGAATACTTCTGACCCAATCAGGTGAAAGTATGACAGGACACTTTCAGGCATTATGGACTAGATGTAAGCCGCGAGGGAAGGTTGAATGCTGTAGGAAATCGATACATGTGTACCTATAGCAGAGTCCCCTATTCACAGTATTCTAAACTTCTGAAAGCTTTCACAAACATCCAAATTACCTTTTTAGCCTCTGGACGTTCACATACAATTAATGCAAGTTTTGGCACCCAACCAAAAGACAGTCTCTCAGCGCTGCAAAATTCTCAACATGTGCAGAGCAAGTACAACAGAAAGAAAATCTCAGCATTCATTTCTGCTGCAAATACATTGATACTTAATGGAGAGGTCACATGCACTTAGAAATTCAATGGATTTTCCTACTTTGGAAGCCCAAGGATCAAAGTTGTCACTTGTACTGCAGTACAATATAATGGTGGACATGTGAAATGTTATTATGTCTACTCCAAAATAATCTTAGTACAAATAAAGATTTTGTCATCAACTTGGATAGAGTTTGAGAGAGAACATTTTGAGCTTTGCAATTCTACAATGAAGTATCACTAGTTATATATTGGCTTGTGAGATTTTCTCTATGGTCGACTAGTATCAGTGCACCAAATGAGCCTAATGACAACGATGGGTCAACATGGATGCATTCAGAAAATTAGAACTGCACATTAAGAAACTTCCAAAACTTCTTATTTTAGCACTGACTTTCTTTTCAAACTTTTACTACCACAAGGTGGCTAGTTTCCAGGGGTGTACACTGATGACAGCTAATGGCGGCACGACAGTATTCTACCATTTTAACCAAGGTTGTTTAAGAAACTAAAATTTTCCAAAGAGAAAAATGCTAAAAAGCTGAACACTCATCCTGGTGGATTAACAGTGATTCCTGAAACTGGTCCATGACCTACATCATCTTTCATGCCTTTGAAAAAATATCTGCAGTACCACATGCATCTTCCTAAAACTGAAGCGCAACACTTAGCATTCACAACTTTAAACAGAGTGAACAGTAATTGCTACAAAATGCTGTATTTATATATTAGGATATAATGTCCTTGTTATCAACTAGAGATTTTTTCTCAATGGATCTGTAATAATGACACCACCATTAATCCTTTTACATTAGCATCACACATCAAGGACACCACTGATCACAAGATCAGTCAGTATCCTCAACAGCAGCCGCTGCTAAAAACAGAATTTGACCAGAATAATCCTTCGATCATAAACTGTAAACCAAAATCAGCTATAAAAAGATACCACGGCAGTGATTACAATTCCATAATTCAAACCCAGCATTCAGATTACGATTGTATACTACCTGAGTTTAGCATTGAGGGCTTAAGACACCAACTGCAGTTCTGTCAGATTGCTGCTTTGTAGTCACTCCTACATTCATTATCCTGTATATAAACTGGTTGGCAGCCTATCTATTCCGGACCACTAATTTCACCCTCTGCATTGCAATGTTTATTTTCAATTATAGCTTTGGAAGCTTTAAAGGAGGAAGTAACTACAGAAACTTATATCCACATTATAATTATCTGGTTCTGTGGCACAGTTTATAATACACTGGACTTTGAGAGAGTGACTCAGCCATTATTCAAAGGTTGTGGGTTCTTGTCCCTACACAGTCTGATTTTATATTGATTTACCACATCAACAATAAATTCAATAAATGGAAGACTTCATTCTTTAATCATTTAATAGAAAATGTTGAGATTCTGATAGACCAGGGCTGCGTAGTGTACATGTTTTTTTTAACAAGCGTCAGCTTGGCACAGCCAGTGGCACTTTCATCTGTGGGTCAGAAGGTTGAATGGCTTGAGGCCAACACTAGAATTTGAATACATAATCTAGGCTGGCATTCCAGTATAATACTGAAAGACTGCAGCATTGTCGGAGATGCTGTCCTTCGAATGATATTAAACCGAGGTCCTGCCTGCCTATTCAGGCGAATGCTAAAAGCTGTAATTGGAAGACTGCAGCGTTAGTATTCTGGAAGGATGAGATTAAGTGAGCTGAAAGGCCTTCTTCATCCAAATCTATCTGTGATCTCGTGAAAATTAAAGCAACAAAAACGTCTGCTTTTGGAAGTCACAATCTAAACACTCATCAACTGATGCATATTACATAAAGCAATACATAATGTAAACAAACTGACAAAGTTACACTTTAAACCAAGTTTTTTTTAATATCATTTTTGTATTTTGCTTCAAAGCTTTTAAGACAAAGGCAGAGTAAAGATAGATACCAGAGTAAAACAAGGTTAATCAACCAAAGTCCCTTGAGCTGCTAATGTTTAATTCCGATTTATCCCAGATCAGTACCCTAGAAAATTTCCCTGTACAAGTTGCAGTTACATATAGTTTCTGTGTGTACATGTCCATGTATGCTGAATTTTATGCCCAAAGTGAATTCTAGAATTTTACAACATAGGAGGTAGTCATTTGGTCCTGTGATGGCTCTCTGAAAGACCTATCCATTTCGTCCCATTCTCCTGGCCTTTCCTCCTACCCTTATAAATGTTTTCTTTTTCAAATATTTATCCATTTCTCTTTTAGAAGCTATTTTGTATTCTGCTTCCAAAACTGTTGCTGGAACAGCATTCTACATCCCAATAACTCTGCATAAGAAAATTCTCTAATTCTCCCTTCAGCCTTTTGCTGATTATCTTAAATTTTTGCCCCCTAGTTACTGACTATAGCTTTTCCAGATTTGCCTCATCAATTTCAGAACTCCTCTGAACTTTATCTGTTAGAATCATAGAATCTTACAGCCCAGGAGGAGGCAATTCGGTCCGTCGTGCCTGTGTCAGCTATTTGAAAGACTGTCCAATTTAGTCCCACACACCAGCTTTTTCCCCATAACCCTGCAAATTATTCCTCTTCATGTAAAGGTCCAATTGCCTTTTGAAAGTTCCTATGGAATCTGCTTCCACCGCCCTTCCAGGTAGTGGGTTCCAGATCTTAACAACCCTCAGTGATAAAAATTCTCATTTCCACTCTAGCTCATTTGCCAATTATTTTAAATTTATGACCTCTGGTTACTGACCCACTTGCCAGAAGAAACAGTTTCTCCCTACTTGCTCTATCAAAACCCCTCATAATTTTGAATACCTCTATTAGGTCTCCCCATAACCTTCTCTGCTCTCAGAACAATCCCAGCTTCTCCTATCTCTCCACATAACTAAAGTTCCTCATCCCTGGTATCATCCTGGTAAATCTCCTCTGCATCCTCTCCAAGGCTTTGACATCCTTCCTAAAGTGGGATGCCCAAAACTGGACACAATATTCTAACTGTGACATAACCAATGATTTCTATATGTTTAGTATTACCTCTTTGCTTTTGTACTCAATGTCCCATGTATAAAACCCAAGATGTTGCCTGCTTGTTATATATTTTCTTCACAGCTTCATCAATTTTTCCTCTCATTTTTAATCTCTGAAACCTTAAATTTCTCTGCTCCAATTCAGATTTTACCATTTACTCTGTTTCTTTCCTATTCTTTTCTCCAAAAAAGTATTACCTTCCATTTCTCTGCATTAAATTTCATCTGAAATATATCTGCCTAATCTATTAAACTGTCCATGTCCTCCTGAAGTTGCTTACAGACTTTTCACACTTAACCATACTTCCTATTTCTGTAAATGTCTGCAAATGTCGGTGCAGTGCTGTGGCCCCTATGAATAAGTCCAGATCATTTTATGTATAAAGTTGAAGTGAGCAATGGTCTCAACCCTGATTCCTGGGGGACACCACTATTTACATCCCTCCAGTCTGAAAAATATCCATTAACCACTACTCTGCTTTCTGTCCTTTAACCAACTTCCTATCCATGTTGCCACATTTCCTTTAATACTTTTTACAAATCCACATCGGCTGTCCTTAGAAGTAACTTAATTTTATCCCGTATTATGGACTGTAGAAACCTACCCACTACCAATGCCTGGCTGACTGGTTGGTCTATAATTACCTGGTTTATCCCTTTCTCCATTTTTGCCCAGAGGTCTTACAGTGGCAACCTTCCAATCCTCTGGCACAACTTCCCTGTCTCAGGATGTTTGAACGGTTGTGGTCAAAGCCAAAGCTAATTCCTCTATCAACTTACTGTCAGAGGCCAGTTCCTTTGCCACTGAGTTCCACCAATATTTTCAGTACCACTTCTTTATCTACAGTTATCCTATCTAATTGCTCTTGCTTTTATCTTGGTGCAGTAACACCTCGATTTTAAAATTCTCAACTTTGTTTTCAAATCCCTTGATGGCCTCACCTTGCCCCTCCCTACCTCTAACCTCCTCCAGCCCTACAACGTTCCAAGATCTACGTGCTCCTCCAATTCTGGCCTCTTGCGCAGCCACAATTTTCATGGCTCCACCATTGGCGGCCGTGCATTCAGCTGCCTAGGCCCGAAGCTCTGGAATTCTCTCCCTAAACCTCTCTGCATCTCTACTTCTCCCTCCTCCTTTAAGACGCTCCTTAAAACATACCTCTTTGACCAAACTTTTAGTCACCTATCCTAATATCTCCTTCTGTAGCTCGGTTGTTTGACAAACCTCCTGGGAAGCATCTACGTTAAAGGCGCTATATAAATGCACTTGTTGTTGCCTTATGTTACCTGCACACAAAGGGTAGTGGAAATTTGAATTGTAGTGAAAAGTGAAAATCTCTCCCCTAAAAGGCATTAGATGCCGTATCATTTGAAATTTCAAAAATTAAGTTAGATTTTTGTTGGGTAAGGGTATCATAGAATCATAGAAAGGCTACAGCACGGAAGGAGGCCATTCAGCCCATCAAGTCCGTGCTGGCTCTATGCAAGAGCAATCCAGCTAGTTTCATTCCCCCACCCTATCCCCGTAGCCCTGCAATTTCTTTCCTTTCAAGTCTATATCCAGTTCCTTTTTGAATGCCGTGATTGAATCTGCCTCAACCACACCCTCTGGCAGTGCATTCCAGATCCTAACCATTTGCTGTGTAAAAAAGTTTCTCATTTTTTTTGGTTCTTTTGCCAATCACCTTAAATCTATGTCCTCTGGTTCTTGACCCTTCCGCCAATGGGAATAGTTTCTCTCTATCTGGACCCTTCATGATTTTGAATACCTCTATCAAATCTCATCGCAACCAAGGAGAACAACCCCAACTTCTCCAGTCTATCCACGTAACTAAAGTCCCTCATCCCTGAAATCATTCTAGTAAATCTCTTCTGCACCCTTTTTAAGGCCTTCATAGCCTTCTAAATATGCAGAGCTCAGAACTGGACACAATACTCCAGTTGTGGCCGAACCAGTGTTTTATAAAGGTTCATCATGACGTCCTTGCTTTTGTACTCTATGCCTCTATTTATAAAGCCCAAGATCCCATATGCTTTTTTAACCACCTTCTCACCCTGCCCTGCAGAGGCAGGTATCCAGGCATATGAAAAAAATGCAGTTAAATGGTGCTAAGGTACAGATCAGACATGATTTAACAGAATGGCAGAATAGAATTAAGGGCCTGAATGGCCTATCCTGTTCCTATGTTCATACCTTCTCTCCAGCCATTCTACTTTTTTTTTTACTCCCCCCTATATTTTCTATATTCCACTTTTTTTTCCCTGTGGTATTAGCCCTAGATTTGCCATATTCCACTAAGCCTCATTTTAATTTGAATTTCCCTACACGTCCAAAAAAGGATATGACTAATGAATTATATTTTCCACTCCACCCAATCCTGAGTACTGCTTGATCAGATGTAGCCACAAAAACCTTGTGCTCAGCTGAGAGGTCCTCAGTGGTCAATTAAATTCTGGATACTCACTGTCTAAGGCGCACACAAAACATGACCACTAGGACAAGGAACCAGAGGAATCACATTCCAGCAAGAATCTGCACCTTCTGCAGAGGGGGAAGAAAATTGGGGGGTGGAAATGAGGCCTTTCTGCTGTGCAGACACTGTTCATGCAGTCTACTGGAATCATGCCCCATATGCCAGACCAGCATACTTCTACTTCCTATGTTTGCAATCATTACGGTCACTCTTAAAACAAGACTTTGAAATCAGTTATGTACAACGAACGTCTGAACAACTACTGGAAAACAGTGGTTCCAAATTGAATGAGTTCCAGCCTGACAGCTGTTGCAAGGAGAGGGATTTTCATTCCATCTGTCTGGGATGGATACACACCAAGGTCCCAGAGGTGAAAGTACAGTCCCAACCCACTTTACCACCCGGTCCCATAGTTAATCAGGACAGAATGAAAGCACGCAAAACCACAAAATCCCCAGGACATACTCTTGAAATACATCACCTGTCTCACTTCAAATGTACCAGTCTCAGACAACTAATAGTATATAAAATAACTCTTTGTCCTGTGCATTTTGAAGTGACAATTCAGCTACAAGCTCTACATTGCAGAAGTCTTGATTATATCATTGCTGTATAATTTGTGAACAATGTTAGGTTTGTGGAGCTTAGCCCTTCAGCAATAAATGTGAATGCCCCAGTCAGTATTCTTTTCCTAGGTCTGCTGCCAAACAAGTGGATTCCTATCACTCTCTGTTGCAGTGGCCACAATATAAATTTATGGGTTCATTAAGGGTCTCTGAACTTCATTTACATATTACATTCTCCAGGACTACTCTGCAATAAAGCACTCTGGCATTTACAAAGCAGTTTCAGACAAACAGGACATCTCAATAGGTTTCTTCCAATGTGCAACACCTCAGGGCAGTGTCCTAGGCCCAACCATCTTCAGCTGCTTCATCAATGACCTTCCCTCCATAAGGTCAGAAGTGGGGACGTTCGCTGATGATTGCAGTGTTCAGTTCCATTCACCACCCCTCAGATAATGAAGCAGTCCGTGCCCGCATGCATCAAGACCTGGACAACATCCAGGTTAGGGCTGATAAGTGGCAAGTAACATTCGTGCCAGACAAGTGCCAGGCAATGACCATCTCCAACAAGAGAGCGTCTAACCACCTTCCCTTGACATTCAACGGCATTACCATCACTGAATCCCCCACCATCAACATCCTGGGGGTTACCATTGACCAGAAACTTAACTGGAACAGCCACAAATACTGTGGCTACAAGAGCAGGTCAGAGGCTGGGTATTCTGCGGCGCGTGACTCACCTCCTGACTCCCCAAAGCCTTTCCAACATCTACAAGGCACAAGTTAGGGATGTGATGGAATACTCTCCACTTGCCTGGATGAGTGCAGCTCCAACAACAAGCTCGAAACCATCCAGGACAAAGCAACCCGCTTGATTGGCACCCCATCCACCACCGGCGCACCGTAGCTGCAGTTTGTACCACCTACAAGATGCATTGCAGCAACTCACCATGGCTTCTTCAACAGCATCTCCCAAACTCACGACCACTGCCACCTAGAAGGACAAGGGCAGCAGGCACATGGGAACAACATCTACACGTTTCCCCTCCAAGTCACACACCATCCTGACTTGGAAATATATCACCGTTCCTTCATCGCCACTGGGTCAAAATCCTGGAAGTCCCTACCTAACAGCACTTTGGGAGTACCTTCACCACACGGACTGCAGCAGTTCAAGGCGGCGGCTCACCACCACCTTCTCTAGGGCAATTAGGGATGGGCAATAAATGCTGGCCTTCCCAGCGATGCCCACATCCCACGAATTAATTTTAAAAATCCATGAACTTATCTCCATTGAATTTCATCTGTCACAGTGCAGTCACTGCTGTAATATATTTTGCCAGTTATTGATGCCAGGTTAATGGGTGTACACTTACCTGGCTTTGATTTGTAACCTTTTTTGAAAATAAACATAAGAAATAGGAGCAGGAGTAGGCCATACGACCCCTCAAGCCAGCTCTGCCATTCAATCAGATCACAGCTGATCTTTGACCTCAACTCCACTTTCCTGCCCAATCCCCATATCCCTTGATTCGCCTAGAGTCCAAAAATGTATCTATCTCAGCCTTGAATACACTCAACGACTCAGCATCCACAGCCCTCTGGGGGTGGGGGGGGTGTATAGAGAATTTCAAAGATTCACAACCCACAAGGACCTGAAATTTCCTTTGTGGGCGCAATCTGAAAATTAGACTCGAAAAAGCGCCCAGTCCACCAAGGTCAATTCATGCTCAAATTTCCTGCGAATCTCATTAGAACACACCCAAATGTAAAATGGGCAGAAACCAGCGTAAACAATCGGGGCCCAAGGGAAGCACCGAACTTACACCATATATTCCTTCTTTAACTATGAAAATTAAAGTTTCAACTCATTTAAATCTTCATTCATGCACATTAGGCACAGCATGTTTAAGAACCTGCCATCGGGGAAGCTTTTCAATTTTTAATGCAACTTATACTAATGCCATAAAAATGCATTCAAAGAAATAGAAAATATAGAGCAGGTCTGAGGATAAATTTTATAAAAACGCTCAAAAAATTGCAATAAGGCACCAGAAAAATGACTCTTTCCTACTATGCTTGAAATTCTGGTCATGATTTAGAATAGCCTGTGAACAAGGGAACTAAAGAAAACTCACATGTAAGGCTCTGGAACTTGGGGCCGAGGCCATTATTATAAGTGGAGATGCTTTCGGGCAGAGGGATTGATACACAATCTCAATTTTTGGGCTGCTTATTTGATTTGCACCCCGAATGTGCGTACATCTGGGAGCAATGACACAGGAAATTCTAGGCCATGATGTTGGTTTGTTTCCAGTTCAGTGGGACCTCCCTTTTATTCATTAATTCGCTCATGGTGACCATCAGCACTTTTTACATTTCATCCTTTGTCTCAGTCAGGTGCGTACATCGTATATCACTGGGGCTTTTTGGGTTTAAACCTTTAGTCTGTCTAGGATCTTTAGACAAGTGATGTCAAAGCCACTAAGTTTAGTTGTAGAACTTCCTGCAATAGATGGCATATTACTAGTATTTTCTCTAGTGGATACTTCCAGAAAGTAATCATATATTATGTTAATTATTTTTAGTTCACCCTACATTTCAATCTTATTTGACCCAGATCTTAACTCTTCCTCGACAACTCTCGCAGTCAAAATATGGAAAGAAGTTCTTCACTGTAGAAAACAAATGTCCGTTTCTAGTAGAAATTGGTTGCTTACATAAGCAAAAGACTTCACCAGTGGCTAGCTTCTAAAAGACTTGCTCCTATTTTCTCTACCCTTCAGAGGAAACACTTGCCCTCCACAGGATTGGACTAGGCTGTGAAGCACTCAAGTAAAATAGTTTGCCAACACATCACTGAGATTCACACATGAAGAATAGCCATTTGAGCGATGGACTATGGGAGGGGTAAATCAGCTGCTTGTATCCATGGAATCAACACCTTCAAGAAAGGCTGGGAGAAAACTGGGACAAAAATGTACTTCATCCAGCAGTAAAGCCTATATTCATAGCTTCCATTAACTTTTGTATTAACATTTTTGGTTCAGCAGTATTCTCCCAAATTTCTCTGTTTCAACACAATACTGGTTCATACTGAGACAGAGCCACATGGAAGGACCAGTGTTCAATTCTTGCATTGTAGTGGTTCTAAATATAACCATTCTGAATGTTCTTGGGGATCGGTGCGGGGGTGGGGGGGGGGGGGGGGGTGACCCAGCTTTCCCATTCTCAATTGACAACCAGTGCTCCCAGTGAAAAATAAAGCTTTGCACACTTTAGGTGAGGAAAGAACCAGGCTCAGCTGAAATGACCTTTTATGGTCAAATAGTCAGCTGACACTCCCTGCCCAGGCTTATACAAGAATATCACCCTTTTGTGGGAAGGCCCATGAATCATATTACAACAGGCATCACAGCTTTCAGAAAAGAAATTGAAAGCTTACAAATACTGATAAGTTCCTATAGAAAGTGAAACTACATGAAGAATAAAAAAACACTCAAACCCACAAAACTGGGCCCTCATATAAACAATTAACGGGTATAAAGGGCTGAAGAATTTGAAAGCTTCCTCTTAGTTATATATGAAAAATAAAAATAACTAATTATTACAGTGTAGAGGCCTCAAATGTTTTTTAAAAAGTCTTCAGGCCAAATCAGGACTTTCCCACTTTCTTTTATTTGTTTTTGTTCATGAACTCTTTGATGGTTAGCCAGCAAGACATCCAAAATGTTCATGGAATCAGAAGTATAATATTTCTTACACAAATTCCTCTTATGACTTCAGGGAGTTTGCATTTTCTCTTTAGTACAGTGAGTATGGCGAGTCCTTAAGCCATTGCACCCAGCTTTGAAAGGTACAGCTCCCACTGCTGAGAGTTGCCTTCATCTGGTTGCTTGCTATTCTTTCCCAAGTCCTTCTCTAGGTTATGTTAGAAGGAGCTTGACAGGGTAGTTGGTGAGAGGTTGTTTCCCCTGCCTAGAAAATCTAGAACTAGGTGGCATAGTCTCAGGATAAGGGGTTGGCCATTTAAGACTGAGATGAGGAGGAATTTCTTCACTCAGAGGGTTGTGATTCTTTGGAATTCTCTACCACAGAGGGCTGTGGATGCTGAGTCATTGAGTATATTCAAGACTGAGATCGATAGATTTTTGGACTCGAGGGGAATCAAGGGATATGGGATCGGGAGCGAAAATGGAGTTGAGGCCAAGTATCAGCCATGATCTTATTGAATGGCGGAGCAGGCTCGAGGAGCCGTATGGCCTATTCCTGCTCCTATTTCTTATATTCTTATGTTCTTGTCTCCTGCATAGTTTGGGAGATACAGAAGACAGTTGAGGAGATTTTGCCCCCCTTAAAAGGTACAGTGACTTGTCTCAATTGGTAGCACTCTCAACTGCCATCCGATCTTTAGATGAGACATTAATTTGAAGTCCATTCTGCCTGTTCAGATGTCTGCTGAAAATCCCATGGTGCTACTCAAGGGGAGCATGCAGTCCTCCCAGTATCCTGGCCAACATTCCTCCCTCAAACAGCACCAAAATAAAATAATTAGTCATTCAATTCAGTACTATTTTGGCATCTTACTGTGCACCAAACAGCTGCTGTATTTATCTACGTAACAGTTATTGTATTTCAAATTAATGCATTTTATATGCAGTGCTTTCGATGCTAGTCTCTTTCAGTTGACATGCATGAAGCTCAGACTGATTATAATAGGATGTTTCATTATCATACTAGTGGCTTTGACCTTTCACAGATTGCTATTCCACATTTTGAAGAATGTTATTCCACATTTTGTGTGTGAATTCCTTTAGGTATTGATTGATGTCAATCTTTGTAGTGTTATTAAGGCAGGCTTGTAAATAGCTGAACATACATTACTGCACTGTTTCTTCCTTTGCACTAGAGATACTCATCAAAAATTAAAAGTAAAAAGCAATCAAATCTTTGGAAACATTACCATGTGAATAGCTGAATAAATCATTTAAGATAAAAAAGGGACCAACTACAAATCCATCAGCCTCAGATGAACTTTACCCAAAGACATCTCAAAAACAATGCATTATAAATTAAAGATGTGAAACACAAAAGTACTTCTTTAAAAAACGCAAAACATCTGAAACACACAGGATGGGGTAACAAAATAAAATGTTACATATTAACTGTTGCAAAATGTAACTGACCAATTGCTTCAGCGAAAACAACTTGGTCCTTGCTCTCCGCAATCTGTTATTAATGAATCTCTGGTTTACAGCCATACTATACTCCAGCATTATGCTGCACAGTGGTGTCACAGGAGGTTAAAAAGTTATAATATTCCACTGACAGACAAAAACAGCTAAAAATCCCAACGGTGTCAAATCAAAAGCAGACACCAAGCAGACTGTAAACATGATCCTGCTATATATGAAGTACATGTATACAGGAACTACAAACATGTGAAGATGAACACAGATGCCACCATTCTGTTATTAGAGGAAAACCCAACGGTACAAATGTTGGTCAACAAAATCAGATCGCTATTTATACAATGCTAAAACATAAACATTACAACACAAGAAATGAAAATGCCTTCCACAAAAAAATCACTGACAGATTAGGGAGAAAAAGGTGGAGAAAATAAACCCCAGGGTAGTCAAAATGGAATACCCAATTGAATGAATCATTTACTGCTCCAAATGCCAGATGATATTGGAGTTTATTTTAGCATCAGTATGCAAGTGTTTCCAATACCATGTTAACCTAATCATGCTCATTTCCTTGCTCTTGTTGACAGTTTAAAGATTAACTTTATAAAACTGTGATATATGAACTTCATTAGCATAGACTAATACTTCTTATTTCTCATCTTTATTTTATCATAGGTAAAAATCAATTCTTTTGAGTGGCTCTGTACTACTTTGAAATTTATAATATTGCATGGATCAAATGACGAACAGTTCTCCTGGGAATGCAATTTCAATATTAAAAAGTTAGGTCTGCTATGATTTCATTAACCCTTTTTTTGTTGATTTGTCATAATTATTGTGGTCATGGTTACCCAGGATTTTCTTGCGAGAAACATTTACCTTTCTATTGAAGGTGCTGACTCATGCTTGGGTACAGTTCCACGGGTGGCTTAAGTGGCCATTCTTCACGTGAATCCAGATAGCAGGTGTTGAAACATAAACAAAAGCTAACATTTATATAGTGCTTTATCACATCTCCCAGAAATATCCCAAATCATTTCACATACAATGATTCAGTGCAATGTCGGTTACTATGCAAATAAATGGGCCAGCCAAACACACACAGCCAAGTTTCACAAACAGCAATGAGGTGAATGACCATTTAATGTTTTTTGGTAGTGTTAGTTGAGGGAGGACCATCGATCAGAATACCAGTCCAATTCCTTACTTTTCTTTGAATAGTGCCAGGGGATCTTTAACATCCACCCAAACAGTGGAACAGGGAGACAGGACTTCAGTTCTAAATCTCATCTAATGAATGCCACCTCCAAAAATGTAGCATTCCTTCAGTATAAACTGGATTGTCAGCATAGATCATGTACTGGAGCCTCGGAATGGGGCTTGAACCCATGACCTTCAGACCCAACGGCAAGAGTACCAACTTTGCCAGGTTGACACTATTTAACCACAAATGATCACTTTCCACTTTTTAAAAAAAAATCAGGAGCAAAACTTTAGTTGATTTTTCCAACTCCTAGTCCTAAGGATTCCAAGTTAAACTACAGCACCCCAAATCCGACCCCAAATTAACTAACTCAGCAGTGACTAAGGTTATTCCTGGTCCACATGGTTCTACTCCAGTTGGTAAGCATCAGTTTACCAACTGGAGCTATTGGGGAAGCCCCATATTTTCTGTTCAAAATCGAAGATTCTAGTTGGATACCGATAAATTATATGCTAAAGCATTGCAAAACAAGTACTTAACATTCTAATTTGATCTGCATTTAAACCCCCCAAGTCTCAAGAGTGAAAGAACAGCAGTGTAACTGAAAATTATACCACCAAATCCTATGGCTACAGAAACTAACAAAAACTGGATTCAAAATAGCTTTGATAACAGAAAGACAAATTTGTTGGTGACCATCACCCTTTCCAGCAAAGTTTTGCTAACCACATAAAAAAATAAACTATCCCACAAATAGGATATTAATAATTTCTAGTAGATAATCAGTAACATTTTGTAAAGGCAATCAATACCAAGTGTAGACTTCAGGTGAAACGGTGTTGAGGAGGAAATAATTGGACATGGGCATGTAAACATAATTCAATCTCCATTTTAAAATCAAACACTGTCTTTATTTTTCTATATTTCCATTATAAATTCCTATGTCCACATTTGTAATGGAAACTGCCTATGTAAACTTGTCACGCTGTGATTACACACTCCTGCCAGTGGTGGTGCTGGAAAAAGTTGACACCAAAAATGTGACAAAACGTCAAGTTGCGCAGACATAACATTTTTATTAGAGATAGATTATTCAAATTTCTGTCCTTTGGAGCCTGCAAGTAATGAGCATTTCTTTCAGGCTACATTTTTAAATGACATGACACTTAACAGTCACAAGTCACTTCAACAAGACAGCAAAATGCTGGAAATGACTGACTGCTGTCGAATCAAATAACTCTACCCACATACAGATCTATGATCACAAGGACATCCCCTAAATCAGGTACGCTACTTTACACATTATAGATAATAGAAAGATAGAATGGTCACAGTGTAAAGGGCTTTCAAAAGGAATACTCCAAAATAAACCCCTACAGTAACCTTATCCTTCAGTATTTGTCTATAAAATTCATCCCATACCTAATATGAAGAGCTACCATCTTTGCTGCATTGCGGAGGTGCAGGAACAAAGACTTCTTGATCTGTTGCTGAACCTCAGCTCCAAGCATTTATCACCTCCAGATATGACTATTCTCAAGTTTTTCATGACCAGAGTCCTATCTCCACCCTCTAAACTCTGCCACCCGTATCCTATCTCACAACAAGTCCAGCTCACTCACCACCCGTTCTCGCTGAAATATACTGTCTGCTGGTTCAAAACATCAAATTTAAAATTCTCATCCTTGTGCTTAGATCTTCCATGCCTCTCCCTCCCTTTCCCTATAATCTCCCCCCATATAAATATATTTACGCTGTATATTTTGAATACTTGGAACAGATCAGACCCCCCAGACTTTCCTTTTCCGTTAATCTCCCGTGCAAAAGTTAAAGAAAGAAAAAAGATGCATTTCTATAGCTCCTTTCACGACCTCAGGACATCCCAAAGCACTTTACACCCAATGAGGTACTTTGAAGTATAGTCACTGTTGTAATGTAGGAATGCGGTAGCCAATTTGCACACAGCTAGGATCCACAAACAGCAATGAAAAAGCTCTGCAAAGTTTGTCACTCTCCATAAGGTAATCACATATCAATCTAACCTCTCAACCTACATTATTTATTATTGGCCTTCTGGATTCCAACACTGATATTTTATTTACTTTTGTTTTGCTCAGCTGAGCAATATTTCTTTCTTTCACAAAGGACTTGGCATATGCTATTGTACAAATGACTCAGCATTTGACAAAGTTGGCCTTCACAACTCTGCCACCCGTATCCTATCTCCTCTGTGTCTACAAAAAAGATTCGAGTCATTTTACTGAAATATATCAGAGCATCATCAATTTGTAATGCGCAGTAAATAGAGAGGATTCAAAGGGCAGTAAGTCACCAAAATGTTTAACTTTTACTACTAAAACCTGATTGTCAAGATAACAGAAATTGAAGTAATTTGTATTGCACAGCAATCTATAATACACAGATCTACTTAATGCTACAACTGCAAATATATTATGTAGCAAAAAAAACTTGTTCAATTAATATGTCTCTCCAGGTCTTGAGCAGCACATATCAAAATTATGTACAAGACACTAATCTTACTACTTTTTCAAAATCATATACTTGGTTTGCAGGACAATTTTGGATGCCTTTCCATGACAAAGGAAAAAAATTACCAAAATTAATCCCAACATTTGGCCAATTTAGAATACCTTCTAATGTATCCCTTTATGACCAGTCTTCACCTTTTAACATTCTTTCTATACAAACACAATCTGTACTTAAAAGGTTGCTTCTCAGGATGTGGACAACACTGGCAAAGCCATATTTATTGTCCATAACTAAATGCCCTGAGGTGATGGTGGACCTTCTCCTTCTGGTCAAAGATAACCTTCACGATAATGGTGCCGTTGAAGATCGGAGGAGTCTGCTGGGTCTTTTCTTATTGGATATGGTCATTGCGAGGCACTTGTGTGGTGCAAATGTTACCTGCCACTTGTCAGCCCAAGCCTGGACATGATACAGGTCCTGCTGTAGGCTAGCATGGCCTGCATCTTTGGAGGAGTTATGAATGGAAGCAAACAGTATAGAATCGTCAACAAACAGCTCCACTCCTGACCTTATGACGGAGGGAAGGTCATTGATGAAGCAGCTATTGGCCAAGGACACTGCACTGAAGAACGCTGGCAACATTGTCAGGTGGCTGCCATGATTGGCCTCCAACTATTATGTGCGTCAGATATGACTCCTGACACTGTGAAGCTGTTGCTGATTTTTCAGATATTAAAACCCACTAGAATAATTTTTTTGTTTTCTTATTCAAACATTTTTTCTTATCAATCTTCTCTCTTCCTCTTCTCAAGATGGTGATTCCTTACTAGGGTAAGTTTCCATGTCCACACTGCACCCTTTGGTACCTCAGTTAAACAGCTATTATTCATTTATGAGTTTCAACAGACTGTTGATAGGCTATTTGACTGCACATGGCATCATAGTCAAGCCCAATTCCATTCTCAGCAGCCATCCACACAGGCAAATACCAGGGGTCATTGGACAGCAATTGAGAGAGGAAACCCCAACCAGTTTTCCCTGCTTCGCTAACTCAGGGGCACAAAGACCAGTTGTAGCACCCTGATCACTACTCTGGTAGAGTTTAGGGAAAATAGTGAAGAATCTTTCTAGTCTGTATGGCTCAGCTACTCACTGGATGAATTCAGTGATCCTCTAGGGATGCTAACACTCAAACATTTTCCAATCCACAAGAAATCATACACACCAAATTCTAAAATCTCCCTCACTTCCACAAGCACAAGAGAGTGCAACACAATTAAAGATACCAGTAGGCAGGGGGAACAATGGACTTCAGTTAACACACATGAACTTTTCACAGGTTAAGCCATCTTCTGAACACTCAATTGCAACACTGCCTTGAAAGTTCCTGCTATCTGTCTCTGTTTAAATAAAGCACTTATATTGTATTTCTAAAAACTCAGCCAAATTCCAATACGCACCCCACCCTTCAAACACCAGGTGAAGAGGATGCTGTGGAAAAGATGATGCAGCAACTGGACATTAAGGCCATAAAAAGTTGTTTGAAAATAAACAGAATCCATCTGACTTAGAATTTCAACATACATTGCAGAGAGAGTAGGGGATGCTTAATACAAGCAGTAATGAGGGAGGAAGTCAGGTGCAATAGAAACCAGAACTACACTCTAGGAACACTAGCCTTCTCCAAGTCATGACATGCAGTGCAACAGAAATAAACCCGAAGCGGAGAGCCATTTGCGGTTAAATTCCTGAGCACATTTACTCGAAAGCTCTCGGGTCAGCATGTTACATCTGAAACTTGGCACTGTTGATTTATTTGATAAACATTTATTTAAAATTTGCAGTCAATGTATTTATTGAACATTACTTACATTTGCTTTAGCTATTTAACCAATACAAAAAGGTAAATGGTAGTGCAAATCAAAAGACAATTAAACTAAGCATAAAATAAAGGCTGATACATGATATATACATATAGATAGCTCTGTCCTTTTAAATTAAGCTAAACATAAATCAATCCCAATGAACATTTTCATACACTGCACAACCAAGCTCCAGAAATACAGTTTCTGCAGCTTTCTTTGCTGGTATTGTTTCAAAATCATTACATACCCGTCTTTCTAACCACCCACTTCCAATCCAATGCTGTCAGGAGAGTTGGCAGATGACCTGCTCCCAAGGCTTTGATGCCAATGCTGGTTTCTAACTGCACAAGCAGGCCAATTTACCCTCATGTTCCTAATGACCTCAGATCCACTCACTGCAGTCCCCCAAGTGGCCCAACCAAAATCCAGAACTGACCATGTAATGAATATGCACTGACAACACCCATTAATTTTCTCATTGGAAAAACTGGCTCAAGAAGCTATTTGTAAAGGTATGGAAATTCTCCTATTCCCAATTTCTTCAATTAACCCAATACACCTACATTAATTGGCACAATTCCCACTATGCAAATTACATACAAACTTGGTGGGAGGGGGGGAAAAAAAACTTTTAGCAAGGTCCTCAAATAATTCCTCAAAGAGGAACATCTTAAATCTACAGAAAGTAGCATTTAGGTGCTGGATTAAGAACCCAGACAGTAATTTATCCACACTCAATGAAATGTTTCTCAATGACATGCTGTAAAAATTTGCACCGTCACAAATGATACAGAAATGTAACTTCAGAAAAGATCAGGTCTCAGAGACTCACGAAGAACAACGTGCCCCATTTCACTAAGTCCAGACTAATACTCAATTAATCTAACTTCATTGAAATGAATAGGTTCTCTTGCAACATTATTCTTTCCTAGAATGGTTACATTTTGTATGTTTGGGTTGCAATAACAAACAGAAAGACACCAAATGAAGTTGTTACCACTCCTCTTGAAGACTTTTAGGCAAGGCTACGTTGCATCAATATGCTCTAAAGGTTATGCTACACAGAAGGCAATTGGAAAGTAGCCAACATTAACATGGAAATCAATCTCTGGCTAAATCTCATGCTCATTTAAAATGGATCAGTTTTATAGGTGACAATGTTTTTAATAATAAGAGTGGTCAGGAAAGATATTGGAACTCTAAAGAATAAAAGTGGTGCAATAGTTGAAAATGAAGGGAAATGGTAGAATGAGTTGATGGTTTTCTACATGTATTCAATAAGGAGGAGAATTTTTACTCACCAGCAAGTTATTATTGTACAATACACGAATGTTCTGGTTATGAACTTGGAAGCAATATCAAAATTTGCTGATAAATTAGGAAGCACAGCAAACTATGAGGAAAAATGCCGGAGACTGACAGGTTAGGAGAGTGGGCAGATGTATACTAATTACAATTCGCAGATAAATGTGAAGCTGCATATTTTGGGAAAAATAATGAAAATGGAAATCTGTCCCAAATAGTAAGTTATCAATGGAGTAGAGGAAGAGAGATCTAGGGATACAAGTATACAGATCTTTAAAAGTAGCATAAAATGGGCAAATTAGATTCTAGTTTTACATATAGGCACATGGAATACAAAAGTAAGGAGATGCTGATGAATCTGTACAAAATATGGTTATGCTGCAGTTGGAGTATTGTTTACAGTTTGGGTCCATGGAAGAAAGCTCAACATATATTCACTAAGGTAACACCAGGGTTAAGAAGAATAGTTACGATGAGAGACTTAAAAAAATGAGGACTGTATTCACTGCAGCAGAAAAAGTTCAAATGGATATAACAGCAATGTTCAAAGTTATGAAAGGTTCTGAAGGCATAAACCAAAGAATAAACCTGCATTTATAGAGCATATTTCATATCCTCAGGGGGTCCCAAAGAACTTCACAGCCAATGAATTACCTTTGCATTGTGTGCACTGCTGTAATGTGGGGACAAGCAGCAGCCAATTTGCACACAGTAAGGAACCACAAATAGCAATGAGATAATAGCCAAATAATCTGTTTCAGTGATGTTGGTTGAGGGATAAATGTTGCCAGGACACAAGAACTCCCCTGCTCTTCCTCAAATAATGCAATGGGATCTTTTACATCCACCCGAGATGGGGTCTCAGTTTAACGTCTCATCCAAAGTCTGCACCACTGACAGTGCAGCACTCCCTCAATTCTACATTGATGTGTCCCATCCTAGCATTATGTGCTGAAGTCTTTGGAGTGGGGCTTGAACCCACAACCATCTGAAATAGGTTAACTAACAAATCATTTTCAATGTCAAAGAACTGTGGAAGGGCAACTAAAAAAAGCTTAGCGAATGTTGGAATACATAACCATGCTTAGTTACCTCTAACCCAGACTGCACTTAAATACTGAATTACCTTTTCCACTGGTCAGTGAATAGTAATAAGGACGAGCACAAGAATAATAAAGGAAGTTGCTATAAGGAATTTTTTTCATGCAAAGGTTTATTGGCATATGGAAAAAAATGTTTTTTTAAAAATGAAGCACAAGAGTTAACCATCTCAGCCACTCCCTCATACTCAAGCACAAGGGTACTAAGGCAGTTTCACACTGCTTCTCACCAGGGTTAGGTTGGATTTATAATACTTGAGTGTTGTTGCAAAGCAGAAACCACTTGGCAGTGACACTAACATTGTAGTGTAAATACATTCCTGTATATGTAAAATGATTTGGATGCAGAAATCAATTGCAAGCACGTCAAATATAGTAAGTCTAAACCCAGAAAGGGGTACAAATCACCAAAAATAGCGACATAGGTTAATAAGGCCATGAAAAAGGCAAATCAAGCACTTGGGCTCATTTCTAGAGGGTTAGAATTGAAAAGCAAAGAAGTTATGTTAAATTTCAATAGAACCTTGGTTAGACCACACTTGGAGTATTATGCACAGCTCTGGTCTGCATATTGTAGGAAGGAGATAGAGGCATTGAAGAGGGTGCAAAAAAGATTCACAAGGGTGATACTAGGACTGAGAGGATATACTTATCAGGAAAGGCTAAACAGGATGGGGTTCTTTTCTCTAGAAAAGAGAAGGCTGGGGGTGGACCTGATAGAGATCTTTAAGATAATGATAGGGTTTGATAGGGTAGACGTAGAGAAAATGTTTCCGCTTGTGGGGGGAGTCCAAAATTAGAAGCCATAAAAAGAAAAAAGTGTCACTAATAAATCCGATTAGGTAAAAAGGTTTCTACTGAATACCGTAAGAGTGGTAGGAATGTGGAACCCGCTATCACAAGGAGTAGGTGAGGCAAATAGCACAGATGCATTTAAGGAGAAGATAAATAAGCACATGAGGGAGAAAGGAACGGAAGGGTATCCTGATAGGATTAGATGAAGTAGGGAGGGAAGAGGCTCGTGTGCAGCACAAACGTCGGCATTGACCAGTTGGGCCGAATGGCCTTTTCTGTGCTGTAGTTTTGATGTAAATAGGCAAACACTAAAGTATGGCGAGCAGGAGCAGAAGGTGCAATTAGTGACTTGCAGAAGGATTTAGGTGAGTTCTACAATTGGGCAGACAAATAGCAAGTGAAATTTAATGCTCACAAATGGATGAATATTGAGTGGCGTAGTATAGAAATAGGGCAGAAACACTCAAAGGGGCCTGAGTAACAGATCATTTTCAATGTCGAGACAATGTGGAAGGGCAACTAAATAAAGCTTATGGAATGTTGGAATACATGTTTCAGAAAGGACAAACACACACTTTAGACAGAGTGGAAAGAGCATTAAGGATAAAGATAGTGTAAAGGAAATGACATATCAAGGTAAATTAGTGAAGTTTAAACTCTACAGTCTTGAGAAAAGTTGATTATAGGGGGATCTTATCGAAATATATAAGATAGCAAGTAGTATAGATGAGGTGAACCCAGAATACTCCATGCAAGTTGGATCAATAGGACCACAGGGCATAATTTTTGAAGAAGTGAAAAGTAAATTTAAAACAAACTCGTGGATATCCCATGGAATTGCTCACATTGAGTCAGCAGATGTGCTGTTTTATAACAATAGGAGTGTTTGCGTCATGTAGGAGATATAACAGGGCCACTGATTCAGTGACTGAATAAATCAAATTATGTTTTTACTATTATTTAGGGATTTTTATTTTGACAGGGCTTTTGGGATCAATTTCCACAACTCTTGCCCATTATTGTGTGAAAATGGTAATGAGTGGCCTTCAATTTGTATACTTGTCAATCTCCCATCACATTGCACATGTGAAACAAGACAAGAGTGCAATCTGCAGGTGAAGCTGGATGGGAGGATACAGGATAATTAAACTAGCGCCCACAAATTTAATGCAGTCTCCATTTTAAAATCATACAATCAGTCCTTATTTCCATTTTAAATTCCTATATCCACATTTACAGCCCATGTAAACTTGTGCTGTAATTATGCCCTCCCACCAGCGGTGGCGCTGCAGCACCTTCACGAGAGGGAGAATGTAACTACAGGGTGATAAGTTTATATGGGCAGTTTCCATTATAAATGTGGAAATAGAAATTTATAATGGAAAGAAATTAACAGGAAGTGAAAGCAGATGCAAGATTTTTAATATATTGTATAGATATTCCTTCATTAATGTATTTAATTTTCATCACTTATCATTTTTAAAGCTGAGAAAACAGAGCAAGGTGGTATGCAGGTTCATCAGTTAGAGGTAAATATCTGATAGCAATACTGAACGCGGAGTGGGAAATAAGTTTGCTGGGGGATGGCCGCGAGCTGTGATGACATTGGAGGATGGTCCTGGGGTTTGGCAAAAATAAAGTGGGGCTGCTGAGGTTTAGCAACCGGGGAGGGGTGACCCGGGGTTGTCACAACCGGGGAGGGGTGACCCGGGGTTGTCACAACCGGGGAGGGGTGACCCGGGGTTGTCACAACCGGGGAGGGGTGACCCGGGGTTGTCACAACCGGGGAGGGGTGACCCGGGGTTGTCACAACCGGGGAGGGGTGACCCGGGGTTGTCACAACCGGGGAGGGGTGACCCGGGGTTGTCACAACCGGGGAGGGGTGACCCGGGGTTGTCACAACCGGGGAGGGGTGACCCGGGGTTGTCACAACCGGGGAGGGGTGACCCGGGGTTGTCACAACCGGGGAGGGGTGACCCGGGGTTGTCACAACCGGGGAGGGGTGACCCGGGGTTGTCACAACCGGGGAGGGGTGACCCCACACTTGGCAGAACATGGGGCTGGGCCTTAGCGTTTGGTTCACTTGTCGATTTGTGGTGCCTATCAGCACTGAGGGGATTGGGATGGGTTTCTGGATCTGTCAGTACTGAGTTGTAACTTTTGCCATTGGTTTTTGGACGTGTATCGGTTTCACAGCTGGTAGTAATTAAAATGTTCACATTTTCTAACCATCAACAAAACACAGTTAGAGATTTTCTGCTTGCTTTCAAAATTCGACTCAAAAAAACAATTTAGGACAAGGAAAGACCGTCAAGAACTCAGTCTGACTCTCTCAGCTTAATATCTTTTCTGAAGTTAACAAGGCACAAGAAGCTGCAACAGGTACAGTTGGTCATTTTTTTTGACAAACATGCATATTCTCTCCCTGTTTAAAAACACACTAAAAACAAACTTTACCTGATTGAAGCTTTTGAAATTTTCCTTCTAGCCTTTCTTCAAATAATTTTGAAACACAGCCACGCAGAAACTGCTGGAAGCTGAACAGAAATTGGGCTTGATGGATCTTGGGAAGAGTGCACACTGCACATGCTGTAGGATCTGCCTTCAGTTGGCAGAGTCACATCTGGGCAAAAATATCAACTCTAAGACCAGGTTCATGGGAATTTCTGAAGCCTTCAAGTAAAAACTTTAATGAAGATATTAAAAGACAAAAGACAATTCAGTGGATACATTTTATCAAGTTATTGTGAAATACATAATTACTTGAATTTTTATTCTATTAAATCTTTATTTTGGACAATAGAAAGGTCAGTTACTTTGGAAAAAAATGGTGGACTTTTTCCCCAAAGCCTTTTGAAAGATCTGACTGGTTTACCAACAAAGTGCGATGGCAACATGTTTACATATAAATTCACATCACAAATGTTCCCATTTGAAGTTTCCATTATAAATGTTGACATAAAAAGCATTACTGAAACATTGTGACAATAAGAACAAAGCCTTAAGGACAGGAAGTGCATGCCATATGCAAGACTAAACATTTTGAATAATCTTCCAGGTGAAGTAATTGAGTCAAAGACATTAGGGGCATTTGGATGAAAAGCTGAGTGAATTGGAAGCCTAGAGGGATACGATCAAATAGGCCAAAGGCCATTTTCTCATCCTTGGCTTTTTTTAGTCGAAGGCAAAAATCGGTAATTTTTTTTAAAAAGTAATTCAATTAAACAGGTTGTGCAAATAAGCATTATGTATTTAAGTGGTACTGTGCTAAAATATTTTAGGCAAGAGTACAATTTTTTTCCTCCAATTATCCATTGTTTTCTACTTTTATTCCTCTCCATAGGATAGCTTCTGCTGGAATACAGTTCCACTAACAGCCCTCCCGTACCTCACTCAAGTCGTCATTGTTCATGCATCAGCAGGTTACGTGACCTGCAGGGTTGAACTCTGTTTAGTTCACTTCAACCTCTGATATCCCTTCCTACTGCATGAGAATGAGCGTCTTCATTTCCTACACCAGCGATCTTTATAGAACTGTGGGCAGCTTGTGCTGTGGACTCACTCACTAGGTTGTGATTCCCACAGATATTTAAGATTGATTCTTCACAGCTTTCAAAAAGAGGAGTTTTATCCCATCAGTCTGGGCTAGATTCAAGCCCAAGTCAAGTTGTATCCAACTCCACTACTCAATCCCCTCAGGTATAGTAGTTCCAAATTATAGATACCTACACAGTTGTGAGAAGCTTTATTTTTCTATGAAACATTACTACTCCCAAGTCAACATATGTTGTATCACACATTGAGCAGTTGCTTGCTCCAACCCAACTCTGCTACCTCCTCTAGCCCTAAATTCCAGCATCAAGACTCTGCTCTTCCAACTCTGATCTACTGTATAATAACTTTTCCCGCACTCAATCAGTGGGAGATGTCTCTGCATTCTAAAATTCAAACCCCTCCATCTACACTTTATCCCGCTTTCAAAAATACCTATCACCATGACCTCAGTCACCTCTCCCAACTCTTCACCCCCAACTCCTGCTTAGTGTCCGATCTCCTTTGCTGGGCAGCACGAAAGATTTCACTACATTAAAAGACACTGTTGAATAGCAGTTGTCCCTGCTTTCCATTCCGGCATTACTACCAAACAAGGGACAGTTCTAATTGGTTAATGAAACCTACTGCAACACCCTGCCACTATACATTTGGGGGAAAATCCTCAATCTCAAAAATTAAACCCCTTTAGTTCCACATATTCAGATCTTCACACACCAGCATCAATTCCATCATTACTATTTTTTTTAAAATCGACCATGCCATACGATTCATATTTAACATGTTCTTATTTATTTTTTTAGTTGCCTCCCTCTTCGTTATGGTTTCTCTTCCAAACAGAAATCTTTGCTTTCCCAATCCTCTTCTCTCTTCCCAGACACTCTGTCTCTAGCTGAGCTCCTCAGATTTCTCTCTTCCCAAACCTATCACTATTGTTAAAACCCAAATGAAGCTTGGTATCAAGGTTGCTTGGAAGGCAACAATTGACAGAAAACCTACACAGACTTCTACAACAAACTTAATTATCTTCTGCATTACAAACATTATCCAAAATAGAAAATAATTACTTCAACAATGGTTTATGATTTTAGAATCAATTCAAGAGTCAAAAGAGGTATACAACAGGAAATTATAATTTAATTTTACTACACCCTTTTGATTGTTTATTAGTGCCACCAAAAGCTACACAATCTTTCCCAAGGCACTTCAGCCGAAGACAATTATAGTTCAGTAATTAACTACTGTAACAGACATCCAGTGTCACGTTGATACTATTAATGGCAGCGGTGAACAAAGGTCACAATGACCACTAAATACAATGATACTAAATAAAACATTCATAGCTGCAACATCTTCTCTAGACACACACAAATACAGAAATTATTCCTAATTGGGGCTAATCATTGAAAATGTGGGTTAGCAAACGACAGGAATTGTCTGTTACCTCAGTAAAATCCAGGATAATATGCACAATAAACAACAAGTTCCAATTTTCAAGTCACAGAGTATAATTTCTAGTGCTCCTTTTGCTGATGGCTACCTGGCTTCACTGATTTATACCCATCTTTCTCCCCACGCCAACCCCATTTTAAACTTTTGCTTTTAATTTTTGGTCCCACACTTCTTTTTAAACAGGGATGGGTTTTCGTTTCTTCAAATAGATCAGTGACTTAAATTGGGAAATTTCTCCCCAATACCAAATATGTTCCGCCTTACATTCACAAATAGCGGCCCAACTAGTCGCCATCGACCACCCTCTTCCACCTAGCTGAACTTAGTCTCACCTTGAACAACTTCACTCACTTCCTCCAAATAAAAGGAGTTGCAATGGCAACCCGCAAGGGTCCCAGTTGTGCCTGCCTTTTTGTAGCGTATGTTCGAAAACTCCTTGTTGTAGTCCTACTCATGCTTCTTCCCAGACTTCATCTCACGCTATATTAACAACTGTGTTACTCCTCTCACTCTGATCTTGAGAATTTTTAAATTATATGTTTCCAATTTCCATCCATTCCTCACCTTCATGTGAACCATTTCTGACTCCTCCCTTTCCTTCCTGGGCTCATCTCTCCCTATCTATCTCTGGCACTGGGTTTTCAACAGACATCAGTACATGCCCACCAACTCCCACAATTACCTGGAATATGCTTCTTCCCACCCTGCATCCTGTTAAGATTCCATCCCTTCTCCTAGTTTTGCTATCTGTGTCGCATTTGCTCCGATGACTCCCTCTTCCCACCACCCCCCCCACAACCCACCCACCCCAAGTCTTCATCTCCTATCCCACCAGCCTCCCCATTTGCCAAATCACCGTCAGCCATTTCTGCCACCTACAACACGATTCCTCCAAAACACATTTTTCCATTCCCGTGTCTCTGGTCAGCTTTTCGGAGGGACCGTTCCCCCTGTGACACCCTGATTCACTCTTCCACCAACCCAACTTCGAGCTGCTCTTCCCCTGGCGCCACAGGAGATGCAACACCTACTCATTCATCTCTTCCCACAGCACCGCCTAGGGTCCCAAACACTCCTTCCACGGGAGACAGAAATTTACGCAGACGTCTTCAGATGTAGCATCACGGCGTGGTCTCCTCTACATTTGGGGAACTAAACGCAGAGCAAGGTACAACTTTACCAAATAGCTCCATTCTGCCTCAAATACAACCTCTGGCTACCTGAGAGACTTTAACTCCCCTCAAATTCCCAGTCTAACCTCAGTCCTTGGCCACGTACACTGTTCCAATGAAACTCAACGCAAGCTTCAGAAAAAACATCTAATTTTTCTATGTCCTGTGACCATCCTGTCTGAACGATGACTTCAAATCTCCCTTATACTGATTATATTAATATGCGACCTCTATCAAATCCCCTTTTTTCTGACCCTAACATGCGACCTCCACCAAATTCCCCCCTTTTCTGATTCATGTGCCTGTCTGCTCTCTTTTTTTTCAGTTCTGAAAGGTCCAAAATGTGCACTCGTCTGTTCTCTCCAAGATGCTTACTGACCTGCTAAGTGTTTCCACATTTTCTATTTTGGTTCAGATTTTATTTTTTGACTTGTATCCACTGATCTGCTATGAAGTATTTTCTGCTAGTTCTGAACTACAATTAGTCAAGACAAATGTGAAATTTTCCACAATGTTTCATTCTACTTATCCTCATTAAATTGAATTTTTAAGCATTATCAAAATAGTGCAAATAAGAATCTTCAAATAATCAAAACAGTACATGTTAAATTGCATCTGAGGAACAGCTTTTGAAAACAGGACTTTTGTTTTTGCTCTGAAGCTCTGGCGACCTCCATATTCAAACACAGGAGAAGGGAGGGAGAACTTGGTGAAGAAAGCTGTCTCAGGGAAACAAGGCTAGAAATAGTCCTGGCAACTCTCTGATAACTACGAAAGTGTCCATTCTTCATCCATGAGTCTAGACAGAAAGCATCTGCAGATTATTCAACTTTAGAGTGCATTATAGTCAAGCCCTGACCTCAATCAGTATACACACACTCTCCAGTAGGCATCACTAGAAATTTATTCAGAGACCAGAACCCAAAAGTTTTTTTCTCCCCTCAGTGCACGTCCTGAGTCATCCGTGGACTCAACCACGTTGCTCATTTGGCAGAATGATAATTTTTTTTGGTCAACTTATAACATTCCACAGGAAACTGAGCATTTAAAATCACCAGTGTCTCACTGCTGTAAATACACTTACAGGCCCCAATTGTACAAAAGGAATAAAGAAAAGACAAATAATCAGATACAACAAAGAAAAACAAACATGTTCGTTCTTCCTTTCTACTGCAGCCTAATTCTACTGCAATAGACTTTCTCAGTCATCTTTCCATAAGTTTCCACAATGTGGTTAAACATACCTAGTACTGAAAACAAAGCCGTGGTTCCTCATGAGATGTTAATAAAGAATTTATATGGTAAATAATTTCTCACCTTAATTCTGATCCTTGAGAATTTAATGTTGGATAAATCGCTGATATTCTAAGTGCAAAAATGCTCCCAGGCTGTATTTATCCAACAGACAGTTAATAAACCCAGGCCCGTCTCAGTCTATTTACTGCCTGTTCCAGACAGGTGGTTAGTTCAATCCCTGGAGAAGTATTATCATAAGTCTGTGAGTGCTTTGAAACCACCTACTGTACACTAGGCCTAAATGGATACACATGCATTTGGGACAAAATATCAAACCACGACAAAATATCAAACCACAACAAAAAGAAATCATTTCAAGGATCACAATTCCTTGTGGAGCAACTTTGTTAATACCGGCATTCTGTTTTTTAAAAAAGTACAGAAGGCCATTGTGCCTCTCTGCATAAAAGATGGGGATACAGTACCCCCAAAAATGCAGATCGGCAAGCATTTTTAACACTTTCCTATATAATCTATTAGTAACTGTATAAAACAGCCATTAGAATAACAGTTTTGCGATCAAAAATAAATGCCAGGTGACAAATGGAAAGTCGCAATTGGGCTCCCAAGTATTGAAAAGGCCACTATGCCCTCTCTGGAAACAAGGGTGGGGACATACGATTTCCAAAAAATTCAAACTGGCAAATATTTTTAAAATACTGCCAGATTTATAAATGGCAACATAACAAAATCAAGTAATAACAAATTTACAATCAAAAATAAATACCAAGTGACAAAGGGAATTAATGGACTCTGAAGTATTGACCACAACTAACTATTACCAATGTCAATTAAGCTCGCAAGATGCAGACACTATAAATGTACACATTTTTTGGCCACTTCAATTAGAACTGAACTCAGACCCAGATAAATGACAGGATCTGCATTTAGTAAAGTTAGGAAAAGGCAACCTAAGCTAACTGTGCGACAAACATCAATGAAAGAGCAATCAAGAGTTAAAATTCACCAGCTAGCCAGTGTAGATTAATTATCTATAGATACTGGCTGCAATCCAATGCTTTGTGAAGAAGGAAATACGTTAGCTGATATTTTACAAGCAAAAACAAAGTGTATTCGAAAAGGTAATGTTTTATGACATTATATATAAACCATTAACGCCACATAAGGAACTTGTATCTTGGCATAAGACACTTTCATAATAAAAAAGTCAGTATCTTTAAACACAATAATATTCATATAAAAAGGTACAAAGCAAAGATTTTTTTTTAAATAAAATAAAACTCAAGATTGCTAATAGCAACAGCCTGAAACACGGCGCCTGCGCCAGTCACAAAAAGACACTGAACGACAGATTCAACATTCCTCTCACAAAATGTGTGCTTCCTCCCCTCCCCCCCACTTTGCTTACATTTTACACAACGTTCATTCCTGTAATTTCTTGTTTTGCATTTCATTGCAATGAAAGGGGGAAAGACAGCAACGTCCTTCTGCCCAGATATATCCATTGGTGTTTCTGCTTAAACTAAGACCGTTTATTAAAAAAAACTCCGCCCCCCCCCCACCTCCTCCTCCTCCTGGAATCATAGAAACAGTAAGTAATCGGGATTTAAAACGATAAATTCCTTCCCTAATCCCTATTTTGGAGAATTACACTGATAATAATTAAAGATTTAAAAGCACCACCACCACAGGTCCAGGTAAAGGCCTGCAACTGAGCCGCCAGCACCCGGACTGGCTGCAAACCTGCGCCCCGGGGATTTTTTTTTTTTGAGGTAAATTTGCGGCCTTTAACGCGGATTCGAACCCGAGAGCACGGGGTTAAAATGCGGAATGTTTTTCTCTCTCCTGTGCAGGCTGGTGCTTACCTCCACCGAGGCCTCCAGGTTCCCTTCGAAAGTGAAGTCGATCAGGTCCGGCTTCAGGCACAGCGCGTAGTTCTCCGGGGTCACGTCGGAGGGGAGCCGCTCGAACGGTCTCTTTGCCGGCATTTTGTCTGGCCTGTGAGCGCTTGTGGCGAGGAGCCTCCTGACGCCGGCCCGGTTACCGATTGCGTGTGTCGGGGATCGGGCTCCGAGGGTGCGAAGGACGCGGCCTCTCCAGCAGCTGGAGGCGTTGAGCAGGCGGCGAAAAACGAGAACCGCGGCGGCGCCGCCGAGCAACATCAATGAAGCTGACAAACTGACCGCCCCCTCCCGTCCAGTGCGTGCGCGCCTCCTCCCGTCTGGGGCTGTGAGCGAGCGAGCGAGCGTGCGCGCGCGCCCAGGCAGTGCGTCCGTTTGTATGCGTGTGTGCGCGTCCGTTTGTGCGCGCGCGCCCGTCCGCCCGACGAGGCGGTGGACGGACGGACGGACGTGCGTGCGCGTGCGCGCGCGTCTGTCCCGGCGAGGCGGTGGTGGACGTGCGTGTTGGCACGAGCATCCGCAATACGATGCGCGTACGAAACGGCGTTACGTCGGCGGCGGATCCCCGCCTTGTGGTCACGTGGGTAGAAGGGGGGGGTGGGGCTGCGTGCGCGTTCACAAGGGTGCGCATGACTGGGAGAGAGGGGGGATGGGAACGATTGACGAGGCCTACTAATTGATTATTAGGCAGAGGTGTGTCGTTTTTTCACTGCGTGTTGTTGGAGACTGAGGTGAAGGGGCTGAACAGTGGAAGGCACCACCCAGGTTGGAAAGAGTGAGGAGAAAAAGGGAGCAGAATCAAAAAATGGTGATCATGTGAGGCCTGAAGGTTGTAGGAGGAAGGAGAAACTGAAGTTAGTAAGGAATTTTACAGCTTTATGTATGTAAAAGAAACTACATGTTACTGCAAAGTCCCAGGCTTGACTCCCTCTTGGATAAACCCACAGTGCCTCTCAGCATTCTTCAAAGGGGCCCATCGAAGCGCTCGTCGTTGTCTCCTTACGAGCAGCAACCCCAACTGCCCCGTCCTTCTTTCCCGACGACCTTCCTGACCAGCGCACCTGCTGAGGGCTAATTTCGCCAACCTCCTGCCTGTCCTCCTCGCCCCTGCCGAGCCCATGGACTGCGCCAGCCGATCAGCAATCTTCACCGTTCTCCGCATCTCCCTTCAGAATGCCTGTTCGTTTGTGAACAAGGCATTTGCCAATCCTTGACATTATTGTGGATGGTTGCATTAGCGTCGTGGCTTTGGCAGAATCTCGGCTCATGGGTGATGACACCTTGCCCCTTACTGAAGCCTCCCTGCCTGGCTATACCTTCCACCACCTGCCCTGCCCAAACTGCCATGGTGGCAATGTGGCCCTTATCACCAAATCTCACCTTAGTCTGTTCCCCTACTCATCTGGCACTATCTAATCTCTTAAGTACCATACCTTGTTTCACCCCTCCCTTTTAAAATCCTCATTCCCTACTGTCCACCCAAGTTTTTCATTGCAATATCCTCACTCCTTTCTTCCCTCAGCCTCTGAAGTGAGCAACTTCTCATCCTCTGGGATTTCAGCCTCCATCTCATCTCACCTTGTCCTCTCTCCTCTGAGTTCACTGTGCTCCTGTCCTCCCTTTCTCTCTCCATATAAACTCACCTACCTATATTCAGGGCCACCCCCCCAACCTTGCCATCTTACGTGGCCTCTATTCCCATCGATTTAATCACCAACAAAACCATCTCTGATCATTTCCTTGTATTCATCTTCACTCGCAGCCCCCTCCAGCCTTCCAACCTTCCTTCTGCATCCCTGGAAAAAACTCTCTCCCAAGTCCCTTATAACAGCACTCTCAAACTCCCAACTGTCTAACCTTTGGCCCTCTGTTCATTATGATTCTGCTCAATTACTTCCTCATCATCTTTGCCTTTGTCCCCAGTAAAACCCTTATTCTATCGCACCGTGGTCGCTCCCCCGGTACAACTCCCATCTTTGCTCCCTTGAAACCAAGGGGGGCAAACTCGAACACATATGATGCACAACTGTCAGCCATGGTTCCATGGTAGCTCTCTCACTTCTGAATCAGAAGGTTGTGGGTTCAAGTCACACTCCAGAGACTTGAGCACATAATCCAGGCTGACATTTCAGTGCAGTACTGAGGGAATGTTGCACCGTCAGAGGTGCCATCTTTCGGATGAGATGTTAAACTGAGGCCCCACCTGCCCTCTCGGGTGAATGTAAAAAATCCCATGGCATTATTCAAGGAAGAGCAGAGGAGTTTTCGTGGTGTCTTGGCAACATTTATCCCTCAGCCAACATCATTATCTCATCGCTATTTGTGGTTCCTTACTTTGTGCAAATTGGCTGCTGTCTTTCCCTACATTACAACAGTGACTACAATTCCAAAGTAATTCATTGGCTGTAAACCGCTTTGGGATGCTCTGAGGTCTTGAAAGGCGCTATATAAATACAAGTTGTTTCTTCCTTCTTCAAATAACGGAATTTATCATTCTGAACAAATTTGAGGATTAGCTATACGAGTGCCTTAGCCCTATACCCGCATCTTTCTCTAGTTTCTCTCCTATCTCCTTTCACACCCTCTCCAAGCTCATCTTGTCCATGAGACCCACTTCCTGCTCTCTCGACCCTGTTCCCACGAAACTGCTGACCACTCAACTTCCCTTCCTGGCCCCCATGCTAGCTGATATTGTAAACGGTTCCCTCTCTTCAGGTACTGTCCCCCTCCCTTTCAAATCTGGTGTCATTACCCCCTCAAACTTTCTGGAATGCCCCAAGGATCTATCCTTGACCCCCTCCTATTTCCCATCTACATGCCTTGACGATATCATCCGAAGACATGACGCCAGGTTCCATGTGTACACTGATGACATCCAACTCTACCTCACCACCACCTCGCTCGACCCCTTCACTGTCAGACTGTTTCTCCACCATCGAGTACTGGTTGAGCTGCAATTTCCTCCAATTAAATATTGGGAAGACCGAAGCCATTGTCTTCAGGCCCCACCATAAATTCTGTTCCCTAGCCACTGACTCCATTCCTCTCCCTGGCCACTGTCTCAGGATGAACCAGACGGTTCGCAACCTTGGCGTTCCATTTGACCCAAAGCTAAACTTCCAATCTCATATCCTCTCCATCACAAACGCCGTCTACTTCCAACACTGTTACATCACTTATCTCTGCCCCTGCTTCAGTCCATCTGCTGCTGAAACCCTCATCCACGCTAATGTAACCTCCAGACTCGACTATTCCAATGCTCTTATGGCCGGCCTCCCATCTTCCACCCTCCATAAACTTGAGCTCATCCAAATCTCTGCTGCCCATATCCTAACTTGCACCAAGTCCCGTTCACCCATCACCCCTGTGCTCACTGACCAACATTGGCTCCTGATCCACCAATGCCTCGAATTCAAAATTCTCATCCTTATCTTCAAATCCCTCCATGGCCTCGTTCCTCCCTATCTCTGTAACATCCTCCAACCCTACAGAAGCAGGCTCCCTATTGTTGAATAACTCACCACTACTCACTGGTGTGAAAGCCCACCCGCAACTTGTGTGAGGCACCAAAGGGCTGTTGGCATTCAGGATCCATGCTGTAGGATGAGTCAGCGCCTACAAGAGAGGAGGGAAGAAAAGATGAAGTTGTTCTGTAACAAAATAATAATCATTGTATTGCTTACACATGATGTGAAAATTACACTCCAGCTCCTCTCCCTTGCTAGCAACAACATGCTTTCTTTAAGCTGAATGCAACCATTAATATCCTGTCCATCTGTCCTGAAATGTATAGAATTGTCATGTGTACGATGGGCTGACCTTACACCTCTGTATTAATATTGGCATCCTTGGGTTCTCAACACTTGCATTGCAGTTAAGGGTCACAAATTCTTGAAATCATCAAGATGACGATGCTGACACTGTCACCTGCCCAGTTTTGTTCCAGATGGTCTAGTCTGGAAATTTCTAAAATATATAATATATAATACATAAAATATGTAATCTAGACTCCCAAATCCTTTTGTTTAAAAAAAAATCCATTAATTTTCACTGCTTTTCTCTCTTGTGATGTAGAAGTCTTGCTTATTAATTATTTTTAAGATATTATTATAACATTTTATGCTTGGATCCCATCGCTGTGCTGCTTATATCCTACCCCGGTCTGATTTTGGGAAATAGATGGTAATTCTAGGTCATGCTGAAGTTGCAGGAGACAGTTAATATAAATTAAAATGACAAGTTTTGACATAAATGTACCGCCTGCTCTTCTTAAGACTCTGGGTCATCCACCCCGGGCAGACTGTTGGAGTTATTTCTGATGCTATTGAGACAACCCAGGCTACTTATAGCATCTTTCTCAAATCGCCCACAGCACTGCAAAATGAGCGTGCCACACATGTTACGAGTTGACTTGTTGCACCTCGCAGCTGCCCTTTGTTACAGTGGCACCATTCATTGACAACTGTAGACCAGGAACAGTAGCTAATGTACTGGCTTTTGGTTGTAATGCGAACACATGACATTATGAAAGCAATATCTGTTAGGCAACTGCGAAAAGCCAATGTTTCTCAACATCCTCATTAATCAGCCACATGTATTTGCAATGCTACTTATGAACGTATTCACAATTCATTTGATTCCTTGGCTATGAAACAACTAAACTATGAAGTAAAGAAAGAACTTGCATTTATATAGCACCTTTCATGATCTCAGGACATTCCAAAGTGCTTTACAGCCAGTGAAATACTTTTTGTAATGCAGGGAAAGGCGACAGCCAATTTGCATTGAGGCATAAATGTTGGTCAGGACACCGGGAGAGCTCCCCTGCTCTTCTTCAAAATAGTGCCATGGGATCTTTTACCTCCACCTGAGAGAGCAGACTGGGTCTCGGTTTAATGTCTCATCCGAAAGATGGGACCTCTGACAGTGCAGCACTCCCTCAGTACTGCACTGGAGTGTCAGCCTAGATTACATGCTCAAGCCTCGGGAGTGAGGCTTGTACCTACGACCTCCTGACTTGGAGGTGAAAGTGCTGCCACAGCTGCCCAGCAGCTCTGATATGGTAAGACCATTTATAGCACAGGGGCTTGCTAGGGTTGAACACAGGTCATTAAATTGGATCCCCCGGCCCACAAGCCTGATTTGCTTTGTATCGCTTTTTGCAACAAGGAGAAATGTGGCTTTTTGGAGGTTCTGGTGGTGATCAACAGAAGCCTCGTGACCAAATGACCTTAATAGATTTCATCTGTTAGAAGGTACAAGATTACTACCCTCATCTGATATCCATACATTTCGAGCATGGGTTGCTGCATAGCGATCAGGAGTGGAAACCCTGGTCAGTTTTCCCCCACCTAACCCAGGAACTCTGAGGACAATTGTCCAACTGCTAAACCAGTTGAGATCATCTAACAGCACAGAGGGAGAGAATTGAACTTGAGACCATTGTAGTTTGAACTGTTCTCCTACCATTGGGGGGAATCGTTCTCTATGTTATAAGCACATCATTAAATTCTGAAGATATGTTCATCACTGAACAACATGACAGTCAGGAGGTGAAAGCTCGAGCTAGCCTGTCACCGGTACCCATCATCAAAGGCCTTTGACTGGGCAAACAGCATCCAAGGACTTCTCAAACAATCTCAAATCCTCAAACCCAAGAAAGAGCTTGCACTATTATGCCCATAGTCGTGCAAATCTCAGAACGACACTAAAAGTGTTCTCTGCAACTGGACCTAAATGTACTGCTAAAATACCAGGTGAAATGGTAGGAGAATATATAGATTTTAAAAATACATAAATTATAATATAACAGTTATAACATGGAAGTCACATTCTCAGAAATTCCTGTTCTTGTATCACTGTCTTCATAGATCCAGGATGTAAGAAAGGAATTAGCATGCAGTATTTGGTCTCTGAACCTCTTCCTTCCAATAGACCATGTACAACTCTGCCCAACTCATTCAAACTCCTAAGAGAAGTGAATAGCCACACACAAGTAAAACTTCCAAGATGATAAAACTCTGAAGTTTCACCTTGTTATCATGAAGGAAATTGAAAATTCCAGATTGTCAATCTAACATTCAATCTTGACAAGTTGCATTCCATAGATGAAATTCCCATGGTTCCAACAGGACTAAACCCATAGGCTTAGAACAGGGGTGGCCAACCTCTATCTTACGAACCACATTTGGCTCATCTGTGGTAAAGTCTGGCTATACCTGGGATAGGAACAAACCAGCAGTGGCACACCTACTACTGCACAAACCTCTGCAGCACAAAACAAACCAAATGGAGTGATGGAGCCATTGTCTACACAGCCATTATAAAGTTTTTCAGTGAAATCAAATGGTGGAGCCGCAAGCTGATCCACAAAGTACAGACACTGAATGAGTTCTTCAGTGGAGCAGAGCAGGAGCTGGCGCAGGAGAGGGTTCCAACCTGACTTTGTTCAGGAGAAGTTGAGTGCCAGCGTGTTTTCTGTTCTCCATCTCCTATGCCAGCCGCTGTTCTACTGCAGCGAGGAATGAAGATACCAGAGAACGAGTTAATAACAACTTCCAAGCTTCACCTGAATATCACAGGCTGAATTTAAACCGAGAAAGAGGAAATGAGAGTACGTGATTTGGAGAGAGGGAGGGAAAGAGGGAATTCAAGAGCGAGAGAGGGAAAAAAAGGGAATAAGAAGGAAGACATAATGAGAGAAAGATGGAGAGAAAATTAAAGACTCAATAAGAAAGACTGGGAGATGAAATGAGAGAGGAAGAGAGGAAATAAGAAATTTGAGGGAGGAAATGAAAGGCAGGAGAGGGACTAAGAGGGGGCAAAAGGAAATGAGAAATGATGGAAAATGAATGAGCAAGGAAAAGAAGGAATTTGAAAGATTGAATGAGAGTGAGGGATTGTGACGGGGAAATGACACTCGGAGGGAGGAACAATGAGAGGAATGAAATGGGGATGTGAGAGAGTACAATCTAGATTTCAAGTAAATAGTTGAAACAAAATGAGTCGGAAGTTACATTGAGGGGCTAGGTTTCAAAATTTCTTGCATAGTGTACTTACAGTGAGTTTATCAGCGAGTGTACCAGTATGTGGTGTATTTAAAACTTGTGGCTCTTCAGCACAATTTTTCTTTGGCTATGAGCTTTGAAAGATTGACCACTCCGACTTAGAGTGTTTGATCATCAATGTTACAATTATCCTTTCAACCTTTAATCCTGATCTTTACCAATTCTTTATCCAGCTTATTTTGAAATGAGTTTATCAAGAGAGAGTATTATCTGCTTTTGCTGGCAGTCTATCACACTCAAGAAAAAAAAACTTCCAATCTATGAACTTACTCGATTAGAGATTAAATTAAATACCCTCCTTACATCTATGGCATCTGTCGCTTTCATCATTTTAAAGGCTCCTTTCATTCTTTTCTCCAGTAAAAACATACTTTTTCAGCCTTAGAGCTTTTTTTTGCAATTTTCTCCCTTCCTCACTTGTAATTGCTGACTCTTGGAGGGCATGGTTCCACAGATGCTGGCTCCACTGTAGCATCTTGCCCAGGTGCCCATATATAAGACAAAACAGAGTGCCCACAGAGGCATCACAGCTGATCCCGATCCTGTCCTCACCCAACACCCCCACCTACTCGTATTTTCCAACAGGGATCATTGGGTAACGATAATGAGCAGGAACTCAGGCCGATTTTCTTCCCCCTCCTTAGCCCATGCGCACTGAGGCTAATTAAAGCAACTCCATCTCCTTCTCTGTTGAGTTATCTGGAGACACTAAAGAAGCTGGGATTGTTGTCCTTCGAGCAGAGAAGGGTAAGGTGAGATTTAATAGAGGTGTTCACAATTATGAGGGTTTTTTATAGAGTAGTTGGGGAGAAACTGTTTCCACTGACAGGAGGGTCAATAACCAGAGGTGATAGATTTAAAATAATTGGCAAAAAAGCCAGGGGGGAAGAGGAGGAGAATTTTTTTTACTCAGTGAGTTGTTATGATCTGGAATGCATTGCCTGAAAGGGCGGTGGAAACAGATTCAGCAGTAGTAACCTTCAAAAGGGAATTGGATATATAGTTAAAAAGGAAACATTTGCAAAGCTATGGGCAAAGAGCAGGGGTGTAGGACTAATTGGTAGCATTTTCAGAGAGCCTGTACAGGCACGATTGGCCGAATGGCCTCCTTCTGTGCTGTATCATTCTATAATTCTAAGTCAGCACGAACCCACTTTCAAACCTGGACCTTCTTGTTTTTCACACTGTGCAACACATTTACCCCCTGGGACATTGGAGCAAGAGTTATCTTGTTTTACTGCTCAGTTCATGAATAAATACACTCTTAGGCAAATGCTCCCTTGAAACACCAGCAGATTTTAGAAAGATAATCGTTTGTTGTACATGTGTTTTTGATAGAAGTTTTCTGTCCAAGTTTGTTTGGACTAAGTTACTGAATGAACAGTTACACAGGTTGGGGGAGAAAGATCAGCAGATTGGCTATTTGTGTTTGGGAGCTTGCAAGAAATCTTGATCCAATTATAATCCTGATCCGAGCATAACATTTCTTGGCAAACTATTTTTGTGTTGATAAGAATTTGATTGTAGTAACAGCATTCAGAATTGCACACAATATTCCAAATATAGCCCTTATCTGGTCCAGAGTTATTCAGATTGGCCTTTATCCACCAACGCACACACATGCTGCCTTTCATTAATTTTACACACAATTGTTTGGTAGATGATTGTAAATTATTTTGCTTATAACTCTCTCCGTTTACTATTTGTGAGGTTAAAAAAAAACTTGCATTTATATAGCGCCTTACCACACCATCAAAACATTTTAAAGCTTCACATGACAAATTACTTCTGGAGTGCAGTGACTGCTATTCTGTGAGAGAAATACAGCAGCCATTCTACAAGCAACATTCCACAAACAATAGTGAGATAAATTGCCGGTTAACCTGTTTTTGGTGGTGCTTGTTGAATGGAATCATCAACAAAACTGTGATCGAGATTTATAAGATGAAAGGATTAGATTGTATTTGTGTAGACAAACTGTTCCAACTAAATAGATTAGGGAGGACCAGGGGTCACAATCTCAAGTTAAATAAGGGGAGAACCAGGTTAGATGTTAGGATGCTCTTCCTTTCCCAGAGAATAGTGGAACTGTGGAACAGGTTGCTGGCTTGTGCGGTGAACGCTGATTTGCTGAATTCCTTCAAGTGAGAGCTGGACCTGTTTCTGGCTGGGGCAGAGATCTCCTTGTAGAAGATATGGGTACCTGGTAACGATAATCAGGATCAGAGTGGTCTCCTGGACTAGCGTTGATCATCTAAGGGGGTCAGAGAGGAAGCTTCCAGATTTTTTTCCCCCCCCTAATTGGCTTGGGTTTTTATCTGAATTTTCATCTCTCCCAGGAGATTACATGGCTTCTAGGTGGGTTGGGAAGTGTATGTATGGTGATGCATACAGCATCACAACTGTATGGAACAAGCTGGATGGGCCAGTAGGTCTTTTCCTGTTTGTCATATTTCGAATGTTCGTAATAGGATTGAATGATGAATGGAGAAGATTGTAAATATTAAGAAAGAACAAAGTGGGAGAGTCTCAATAAACTCCCAAGTTAAGGAAAAAGTCAGAGGATCAGCCACCAACTACAGCACAGATGGAGTGATTTGAGATCAAAACAGGTAGACATGAACATAGCTTTTGTGGGTGTCCACATGATGTAACTTAATTAGAAATTGATGGCATCAGACCCAGTCAAAGCTTTTGGAGATGTCCAAGACAATGACAGATGATTCATGAAAGTGATCAAAAGAAGAATTCCAGCATTTTGTAATATGGGCAACAACATCACTAGTGGAACAGTTGTGTCATAAGCGGTATTGATGATCATGAATTAGACGAGAACTTTACAACTTTGAAAGCTACCAGTAGCTTCTATGACATTACAAAATACCAAAATGAAGGAGTAGGGTAGCAGTTAAAAAGATAAGAAGGATCTCCATTCTTAGGGATGAGAAAACATGAGCAAATTTCAAATGAGAAAACAAGGTGGACTAGCAGTGAGAGAAATCAAAGAAATTGCAAAGGACAGGGATGGGTTCAGAGGCATACAATTTGAGAATGATGGGAGGGATAACAGCAAGAATGACTGGAGTCTTGAGAGCAGGGATCTGACAGACCTGGCAAGGAAGGAATTTAATATCAATCATAATGGTTGAACGGAATGGAGCAAAGATGGGAGGTTCTATACTGCAATCATTAAGATTAGAGTAGGAGGAGAAAAGTGAGCTAAAAGATCAGATTTCTCTTTAGGAGGGTTAGCAACTATACCATTAGGATGGAAGAGGAGTAGAAAAGTGGATTTACAAAACTTGCAAGAGACAGTTTTGGGAAGGGACCAGAATGAGTTGCTGCAGGAAGACAGTAGTTCGTGCTTCTTTTCTATAAAATTACATTTATCAGATCTTGTAGTTGATTTACAAAAGTTATGAGAAGATATAAAGTTGGCTCACTATGCTTCAGACTGATTAGGACAACCAGGTGCAGTAGGCAGATTGTTTCAAGATATAAAGAATGACATGCATGATTGGACCTAACAGAATGGGTAGAATGAGCTATGAAATCCTTCATGCCCGTGCCAGCTGGAGTAACCTCAGTTACCGTGTTTCAGTGCCACGGGTAGAAGGGTTAGAAAACTGAATAGAGCAGTTGGGCCAGGTAAAGTCAGCAAAAGAATTCTTGACGACCATCCCAATTGGCTGATTTATGAGGGCTGACCTTACAAATGTGTGCTGTTGCCTGAGAGCCTTGTTGCCCACAGTTTTCCATTCAGCAATGGATAGAAAACAATGGGCAGCGACCCGCCATTTCCCAATACGCTAGACCAGTTGCCAGGACTCCCTACCAGTAAAATACATTTGTAAAATGGGTTCTCTAATGCCGAACAACATGGGACTGATTTACAGAGAGCAATTTGTTGCTGAGTATTCTGCAAAAGATACCGATGAGATAATGGTCAGAAGCATCCAAGAAATGAAGAGACCAATACAGTAGAAGAGATAGGATTGGAGGCGAGGAAAAGGTCAAGATGGTTTGCTGAATTACCAAGATGATCAGGGATACAGAAACGCTGATAGGTAAGTTCAAACAAAGGCCTTGATCAATGGAAGAGGACATGCAAAGACGTTGCTACAAAGGGCTTTAGCAGTAGGGAGGGGAAAGAATCAACCGAGTTTCTCATTCTTGATTGCTATCTAGTGATTGCTGCTGGAAAGTATGCTGCAGGCATCTGGTGAAAACACGATTGGGCTCGGCTGTGTTACCCTTCAGAATCAAACAGCCTGTTAACGCTCACTGTCAAAGCTCACACACGAAGATTGACCACTTGAGTGAGGTACCAGAGTATTGCCAGCATCCTGGAACCATCATCTGTCAGCACCTACAGAAGAGGAGAAACATTGAGGGAAAAAAAAGGAACTTGTGGAGAATCAAAGGGAACAATCCACATCCTACCACTCTATGGCTTAGCACAGTCCAGTACCAGCCCATTTCATAAAGTATTTAGCATTCAGCACACTGACTAACCCTTGTAAACACACTTTATAAAAATGCTCATCTGAGTTCAACTACTTGAAATATTCTGAAAACCGCAATCCTTTTGTGAGAAGAGGCTCAATCAGTTTCTGATCATGGTCACAACCAAAACAGGCACTTTATTTGATTAGAGAACTTTGAAGCCCTTCTTTGAATCAGTGTTGAGAACGCAGCGATTTCAAGTGGAGTTGACTGCTTATTGTAACAGAACCAGGGGGTCAATTTTAACTTCAATCGGGTTTCGGGCAGGGGGGATGAAGGGGACAATTCATTGCCCGAGATGAATTTATACCCGACAGACTTAGCCTCCCACCCAGGCCAAACAGCAAATCAAATAATTTGCCTAGATGTACATTATTTAGGCATCTCAGCATGTTACAGACACAAACCATGTCCCCTCTAAATTATTTCTCCAATGGGTAGATAGTTCAGCTCTATTTCTTTCCTACAATACTTTGAGTTCCAAGTTCTGGAATCATCCTTGGCGCTGTTCTCTAAAACCTCTTGTAGCTTTAGGCCACATCCACACCCACTTTCCTACATTCCAGTTAGCTAGTTTTAACATGCAACCACAACAAAACCACATTTGAGTTAAAAGTTCAGTTAAGTAGTTTTTGACCCTGAATTGAATGGGTTCCATTGCTTTAACACCTGAAAAACACAGGACCCGGCACTTATATTATCACTTAAACTTAACTAACTAATATAATTTACAGGAACAAAGGCAATTAGCCCATTTGAGATAAAAGAAAGAATCCAGGTACCAATTTAACCTTTGTTTAGAAGAATAATGATGATATATCTTTCTAATATACCACCTGTCTCACCCCTGCCTCAGTCAATCTGCTGCTGAAACCCTCATCCGTGCCTTTGTTACCTTCAGACTCAACTATTCCAGTGCTCTCCTGGCCAGCCTCCCATCTTCTATCCTTCGTAAACTTGAGGTCATCCAAAACTCTGCTGCCTGTATCCTAAGCCCCGTTCACCCATCACCCATGTGCTCGCTGACATACATTGGCTACTGGTTGGCAACGCCTCGATTTTAAAATTTTCATCCTTGTTTTCAAATCCCTCCATGGCTTCACCACCCCCCCCCACCATCTCTGTAACCTCCCCCATCCCTACAACCCTCCGAGATCTCTGCGCTCCTCCAATTCAGGCCTCTTGCGCGTCCCCGATTTTCATCGCTCCACCATTTGCGGCCGTGCATTCAGCTGCCTAGACCCTAAGCTCTGGAATTCCCTCCCTAAACCTCTTTACCTCTCCTCCTTTAAGTCGTTCCTTTAAACCTACCTCTTTGACCAAGTTTTTGGTCACCTGTCCTAATATCTCCTTATGTGGCTCGGTGTCAAATTTTGTCTGATAACACTCCTGTGAAGTGCATAGGGATGTTTTTACTACGTTAAAGATGCTATATAAATGCATGATATTGTTATACATCATATTTATTTATAATACATGAAAAATCTTTCATCTAATTCAGACTTCCTGTTTGTCACAGTTACTTCTTATGTCTGAATCTAAATAAAGGAAATTACGAAAGTATGAGGTTGCGAGTTGGCTATGATAGATTGGGGAACTTTACTAAAAGGGATGACGGTGGATAGGCAGTGGCTAATATTTAAAGAATGTGTGCAGGAATTACAACAATTATTCATCCCTGTCTGGCGCAAAAATAAAACAGGAAAGGTGGCTCAACCGTGGCTTACAAAAAAAATTAGGTATAGTATTAGATCCAAAGAGGAGACATATAAAATTGCCAGAAAAAGCGGCAAGCCTGAGGATAGGGAGCAGTTCAGAATTCAGCAAAGGAGGACAAGGAGATTGATTGAGAGGGGGGAAAATAGAGTATGAGAGTAAACTAGAAGGGAACATAAAAACTGACTGTAAAAGCTTCTATAAATATGTCAAGAGAAAAAAATTAGTGAAGACAAATGTAGGTCCCTTACAGTCAGAAATTGGGGAAATTATAATGGGGAACAAAGAAATGGCAGAACAATTAAACACATACTTTGGTTCTGTTTTCACAAAGGAGGACACAAATAACCTCCCAGGAATGTTAGGGAACCAAGGATCTAGTGAGAGGGAGGAACTGAAGGAAACCAGTATGAGTAAAAAAAAAATAGTGCCAGGGAAATTAATGGGGCTAAAGGCTGACAAATCCCCTGGGCCTGATAATCTACATCCCAGAGTACTAATGGAAGTGGCCCTGGAAATAGTGGATGCATTGGTGATCATCTTCCAAAATTTTATGGACTCTAGAACAGTTCCTACAGATTGGAGGGTGGCAAATGTAACCCCACCAATTAAAAAAAGAGGGAGAGAAAAAACAAGGAATTACAGACCAGTTAGCCTAACATCAGTAGTGGGGGAAAATGCTGGAGTCTGTTATAAAAGATGTGATAACAGAACACTTGGAGGGCATTAACGGGATTGGACAAAGTCAGCATGGGTTTATGAAAGGGAAATCGTGCTTAACAAATCTACTGGAGTTTTTTGAGGATGTAACTAGTAGAATAGATAGGGGAGAACCAGTGGATGTTGTGCATTTGGATTTTCAGAAGGTTTTTGATAAGGTCCCACACAAGAGGTTAGTGTGCAAAATTAAAGCACATGGGATTGAGGGGAATATACTGGCATGGATTGAGAATTGGTTGACAGACAGGAAACAGAGAGTAGGAATAAACGGGTCTTTTTCCGGGTGGCAGGCAGTGACTAGTGGGGTACCGCAGGGATCGGTGCTTGGGCCCCAGCTATTCACAATTGGATGAGGGAACTAGATGTAACATTTCCAAGTTTGCAGACGAAACAAAGCTGGGGTGGAATGTGAGCTGTGAGGAGGATGCAAAGAGGCTCCAATGTGATTTAGACAAGTTGGGTGAGTGGGCAAGAATATGGCAGATGCAGTATAATGTGGATAAATGTGAGGTTATCCACTTTGGTTGTAAAAACAGAAAGGCAGATTATTATCTGAATGGTGATCGATTGGGAAAAGGGAGGTGCATCAAGACCTGGGTGTCCTTGTCCACCAGTCGCTGAAAGTATGCATTCAGGTGCAGCAAGCAGTTAGGAAGGCGAATGGTATGTTAGCCTTCATTGCAAGAGGATTTGAGTACAGGAGCAGGGATGTCTTACTGCAGTTATATTGGGCCTTGGTGAGACCACATCTGGAGTATTGTGTGCAGTTTTGGTCTCCCTATGTGAGGAAGGATGTCCTTGCCATGAAGGGGGTGCAACAAAGGTTTACCAGACTGATTCCTGGGATGGCAGGACTGACGTATGAGGAGAGATTGGGTCGACTAGGCCTATATTCACTAGAGTTTAGAAGAGTGAGAGGTGATCTCATCGAAACATATAAAATTCTAACAGGACTAAGCAAACTAGATGCAGGGAGGATGTTCCCGATGGCTGGGGAGTCCAGAACCAGGGGCCACAGTCTCAGGATACGGGGTATGTCATTGAGAACCGAGATGAGGAGAAATTTCTTCACTTGGAGGGTGGTGAACCTGTGGAATTCTCTACCACAGAAGGCAGTGGAGGCCAAGTCATTCGATGTATTCAAGAAGGAGATATATTTCTTAATGCTAAAGGGATCAAGGGATATGGGGACAAAGAGGGAACAGGGTACTGAGTTAGACGATCAGCCATGATCACATTGAATGGCGGAGCAGGGCCGAACGGCCTAGTCTTGCTCCTATTTTCTATGTTTCTATGTTTTCTATGTTTCTATGTCACGATTTTGTCACCATATGGTTGCAGTGCCTGGGCATTACCTTTAACTGTTATCAAGCAATTATAATGGTCAGTATTTATAGATAAGTCCTCCCAACACTAGGTGGCGCTGCTACTCTTCCGAGCTTCGTCTCCCAGGTCAGTTTCTCTGGGCAGCGCTGCAGGTAAGTTTTATTTTTTTTATTCATTCATGGGATGTGGGCATCACTGGCAAGGCCAGCATTTATTGCCCATCCCTAATTGAGAAGGTGGTGGTAAGCCGCTTTCTTGGAATTGCTGCAGTCCATGTGGTGAAGGTTCTCCTACAGTGCTGTTAAGTAGGGAGTTCCAGGATTTTGACCCAGCGACGCTGAAGGAATGGCGATATATTTCCAAGTCGGGATGGTGTGTGACATGGAGGAGAACGTGCAGGTGTTGTTGTTCCCATGTGCCTGCTGCCCTTGTCCTTCTAGGTGGTAGAGGTCACGGGTTTGGGAGGTGCTGTTGAAGCACTGCAGGTAAATTTTATTTAAGTTTCAGTTAAATTTTATTCCCTGGGCTAAATAACTGGGGAAAGTAATGTTTATTTTAATTTAACTTTATTGCATTTTAAGTTTATTCAACCTGCCCATCCACTTTTAGCTTGGCTACCTGCACCTTTATCCCTTCACATTCACTCTGCTTCACTCACGGCCTCCGACCCTGGCCACCCAGTTTGCCCTTCTCATGCCTCTGGCTGGCTGCCTTTGGGCTGTCCCAACTCCCACTTGATCTTCTGGCTGCTTGCCTGCCCACTCCCAATGCTATGCCATGAAGGGATGGTACAGAGTAGATAGAAATGGACTGTTTCCAGTGATTGAGGGGGTCTCGAATGAGGGGACGTAGATTTAGGAGAGAGAGCAGGAGAATTTTTTTTTGTTATACAGAGAGGGTTAGATAGGTTGTGGAAGGAAAGGGGAATAAAGGGATGTGGGAACAGGCGGGCACATGGGATTAGCGCTACTGCTCGTGGAGGATAAACATCAACACGGACTTGTTGGGCCGAATGGCCTTTTTCTGTGTTGTAAATTCTATGTAATTCTATGATTCTGTAGGTGTTTTCCGGTACCTCACTGAAGTGATCATTCTTATGAGTATTGGCAGGGGAGGGGGTTTCTTTGTCCAATTCAATCCTATCCCCATATGAAAGCCACATACCCACATTTGCCTAAGGGATTGCTGTAAAGTGATTGAGAGCAGGAATCCTGGCCAATTTCTCTTCCCCCAACTCAGGAGGGCTGAGGCCAATTGTAGCACTTTGTCCACTGCCCCGCTGAGACCAGCTGCCTCCTAGTTTGCACGGCTTAGCTACTCTCTATCCTAACCAGCTGAGAAATTGGGGAAGCCCCTAGGTGACCAGATTTAAAATGGCCACTGTATTACCGATGTGTCTGAGCAGTTCCTACTGTAAATGCAATGACAAATGCCTGTGATGCATATTTAGTCACGGTCTTGCAAGGACTACTAAAACTTCTTCGTCAGTGCAAGCGAGGAAGAATAACTAGAAAAGCTACACTTCATTTTTGCCATAGTGTTGTCATGCACAAATTATGTGATGATTTTGCTCGTAGACATTGCAAACCACACGGTTTCTTAAAACTGCCATTATCATTTCCTTTCTCAAAAAGCCTACCCTTGATCCTTCAATCCTGTGCAACTACGGCCCAATATCTAACCTTCCTCTCCTCTCCAAGATCCTTTAATGCTCACTTATTCCAAAATCCTCTTTTCAAGTCCCCTCTGCCACCCTGCCCACAGCACAAAAACTGCCCTAGTCAAAGTCACCAATGGCATCCTTTGTGAGTGCAACTATGACATATTATCGCTCTTTGACCTTCCTGACCTGTCCATGGTGTTGGACTCAGGCAACTGCTTGATTCTCTGCTGACTGCCCTCACTTATCCCACACCTACCACTCCTAATGTAGCCAGCACATTTCCAGCAAAGGCTTCTGCCCTCAGACAGTTACCTCCGCAGCACCCCAAGTTTCCATCCTTGGTGTCTCCTTTTCCTTGTTTGTATACTGCCTTTCAGAGGCAATATCCATATGCATGGGGTCAGTTTCCATATTATCCTAATGACACTCAGTTTATCTCCACATAACCACCCCAAATTTCATGGATCATCTCAGTTTTGTTCATTTGCTTATCTAGCATCAAGTCATGGATGAGGCAAAAATTTCTCCAATTAAAAATTGGAAAAACCAAATCCACTTTACTCAATAACTGCCAAACACTTTGCACTCTTGCCTCACTCTCCCCACTGCTCACTTAGCCTGAATTGGACAGTTCGCAACCTCAGTGTCCTACTAGACTTGAGTTAAGCTCAAACTCCAAATGCTTTCCATCAAACTGCTTACTTCCATCTTTACACCTTCACCTGCTTCCATCCCCACTCATCCCCAAAGCCTCTGAAAAGCTTATTACACTTTAGTTACCTCAAGACTTGACTTCACCACCATCTGCCTCCTGAATTAAACCTGCATTAACTACAATTCATCCTAACTACAATTCATCCAAACTTCTGTCGCCTACATCCTGTCCCACACTAAGTCCCACTTGCCTATCACCCCTGTCCTCATTGGCCTGCACTAGGTCCCTGTACTGAATTCAAAATCCTTGTCCTTGCCTTCAAATCTCTCCATACCTGCACTTCACTCTACCATTGCAATCTGCTCTGACCTCACATCCTACCCTGAGCCCTTTGGTCCTCCAATCCTGGCCTCCCAAGTATCCTGCCCTCTAGCCACTCCTCCATCAGTTCTCAAAACCTTCAACTGGCTCAGAGCTACTCTCTGGAATTCCCTTCCTATAACCTCTTTGCTTTGCTACTTTTCTCCTTGCCTTGAAAAGCCTCTTAAAAATTTATCTTTTCAACCATGCTTTCAGTCATCTCTCCTAACTCTTGTGTGGCACTACCACCGTGCTAAATGGGATAGATTCAGAACAGATCTAGCAGCTCAAAACTGGGCATCCATGAGGCGCTGTGGGCCATCAGCAGCAGCAGAATTGTATTCCACCACAATCTGTAACCTCATGGCCCGGCATATTCCTCACTCTACCATTACCAACAAGCCAGGGGATCAACCCTGGTTCAATGAGGAGTGTAGAAGAGCATGCCAGGAGCAGCACCAGGCGTACCTAAAATGAGGTGCCAACCTGGTGAAGCTACAACTCAGGACTACATGCATGCTAAACAGCGGAAGCAACATGTTGTAGACAGAGCTAAGCGATTCCACAACCAACGGATCAGATCAAAGCTCTGCAGTCCTGCCACATCCAGTCTTGAATGGTGGTGGACAATTAAACAACTAACGGGAGGAGGAGGCTCTGCAAACATCCCCATTCTCAATGATGGCGGAGTCCAGCACGTGAGTGCAAAAGACAAGGCTGAAGCGTTTGCAACCATCTTCAGCCAGAAGTGCCGAGTGGATAATCCATCTCAGCCTCCTCCCGATATCCCCACCATCACGGAAGCCAGTCTTCGGCCAATTCGATTCACTCCACGTGATATCAAGAAACGGCTGAGTGCACTTGATACAACAAAGGCTATGGGCCCCGACAACATCCCAGCTGTAGTGCTGAAGACTTGTGCTCCAGAACTAGCTGCGCCTCTAGCCAAGCTGTTCCAGTACAGCTACAACACTGGCATCCACCCGACAATGTGGAAAATTGCTCAGGTATGTCCTGTCCACAAAAGCAGGACAAATCCAATCCGGCCAATTACCGCCCCATCAGCCTACTCTCAATCATCAGCAAAGTGATGGAAGGTGTCGTCGACAGTGCTATCAAGCGGCACTTACTCACCAATAACCTGCTCACCGATGCTCAGTTTGGGTTCCGCCAGGACCACTCGGCTCCAGACCTCATTACAGCCTTGGTCCAAACATGGTCAAAAGAGCTGAATTCCAGAGGTGAGGTGAGAGTGACTGCCCTTGACATCAAGGCAGCGTTTGACCGAGTGTGGCACCAAGGAGCCCTAGTAAAATTGAAGTCCATGGGAATCAGGGGGAAAACTCTCCAGTGGCTGGAGTCATACCTAGCACAAAGGAAGATGGTAGTGGTTGTTGGAGGCCAATCATCTCAGCCCCAGGGCATTGCTGCAGGAGTTCCTCAGGGCAGTGTCTTAGGCCCAACCATCTTTAGCTGCTTCATCAATGACCTTCCCTCCATCATAAGGTCAGAAATGGGGATGTTCGCTGATGACTGCACAGTGTTCAGTTCCATTCGCAACCCCTCAGATAATGAAGCAGTCCGAGCCTGCATGCAGCAA